>NC_133813.1:5878198-6183198 GCF_043250625.1 Sebastes fasciatus
GTCATAACGCAGGAGACATCAGATTACTGGTGATTACCACTTGTGGTTTGTACAAGACCGCCCTTTTGCCATAGCAGACACTGACACTGAGCACATTTCACCATCCTTCCATGTACTCTCTGTATGGGAGGCTGTTGTGTGCTAAAAGTGAAGTATTTGTAGCATTTAGTGGTGTGCAGAATGACTCACCCCATTCCTCAACATGTAGTAGTCCAGGGCCTTTCCTGCCTCCAGCCAGATGCCTTTCTTTGGGTCTTCATCAGACAGAAACAGCCCATAGTCATTGGCTGCAGAAAGGAAACACAAATACTGAGTGAGTCACTGGAAGTGTGTTTCTTGGCATACATTCACATGTGGATATTCAGCCACTATAT
The DNA here is from genome assembly GCF_043250625.1 of Sebastes fasciatus. NCBI lineage: Eukaryota > Metazoa > Chordata > Actinopteri > Perciformes > Sebastidae > Sebastes > Sebastes fasciatus. The sequence continues at coordinate 5,878,573 of NC_133813.1, forward strand.
TGAGCTATTATTGTCTCAAGCACTTGCGTTGGAGGGAACTTTTAAAATATGTGCATTAGCTTCCCTGTCCATGTTAACTAGGTCAGTGGGTCTCTGGATGATCAACGCCTGTTTCAACACATACATCTGCTCCAAACATATCAGGTTACACACTTCAAAATGCCACCACTGGGAGAAATGGACCAATTCATATGTTGAAACAAGCCAAAGTCAGAGACACTGGCTTCAACTCTTTCTAAATGTAAAATGACTCACATGATGATTAAGTAACACAGAGAGAAAGAGCTGCTGTTGAAATAGCTTATGTAATAAGACATAACTCCGCATGTATCTGTGGAGCAGAGGGCTATTCTCAGTTTACTGCCACATTTTCAGCTGCAGCTCTTCTGCAGAGCCTGTAATCAACTAGACAAAGGTAGCACGGCTACAATTCATCTGCTTTTAGACATTCGTCTCCCTGGTCCCACAGTTGCTTTATGCTGATTTTGCACTTTAGTATCGTAGACACTATTTTGGACTACAGACAATTTGTGAAGTCGATTTTTGTTGATGTTATTTACAGACAGAACTCACGCTGGCCGAGCTGTGCCTCAGGAACTCTCTCCCTGATGATCCGGCAGGCGTCGTACACCATGGTGGAGGGCTCAAACTGCATGGTCTTCACCACGTTCCCCACACCGATCTTTAGGGACAGAGCCACCATGATTGCTGCTCTGCACCTCCACCCAACTCACACCTGCATGATGGACAATAAAGCAGTTGGTCAAGACAAATCAATCGTACACAAATGTAGCCCATACATATGGCAATATCACATACACTGTGTCAACCTCAACAGTTCTGACCCAACCCAAACTCTTCAAAGAAGAGGAACTGTACAGGCCGACATAATCTCATTGGTTCTAGTTGGTGAATCGATCTTCAAAACGAAACTTAGGTATTGGTAGTATCGATATTTTCGGATCGATCCTCCCACCCCTACCTGACGCAGTGCATTTCTTTTTTTTTAAAGTTATTTTTTTGGGGGCATTTTCCATTTTTATTGAGAGGACAGTGGATAGAGTCTTGGAAAGGGGGGAGAGAGAGAGAGTGGATGCGGAAAGGGCCACAGGCCGGATTCGAACCCGGGCCGCCGCGGTCAGGACCAAGCCTTGTTACATGGGCGCCCGCTCTACCAACTGAGCTAACCCAGGCGCCCATGCAGTGCATTTCTAAACTATGTTCTTACATTTCTCAGTACAGCGTGTGAAGTTTAAAATGAGGAACACAAGTTATATTTACATGCACACAAGACACCAGAAGACCGTGAGAAACCCAGTTCAGACAGGAAACTGAGTTACACTACATGTTTATATCATCTACAAGCTGATTACTGGAAAAAACCTGACTTCTATGTTGTAGCAGTACTCCCATAAAATATATTACAAACTATGGCTGACGAGTCCCACGTTGTGTAAACCTGCTGCTGCTGATGGAAATGAGGATGATAAGAGCTGAACCAGTAAACAAAGTAAGACACTAAAAAGCAGCCGATTAGACTGTTATCAGGCTGTCAAATAGGCGTTATCAGTCGCTATAAGCCTCATAGATGTGGGTCAATAGGGGCCTACTACACCAACTAGTAGGTTTTTATCATCTATTCACATGGTAGGTCACCGAAAGAAGGTATAAAAGAATATGATAGCGACCTCTAGCAACCGTAGTAATTATGACAGGAGACACAAAACACATGGTTTTGACCCAGGAGACCAGAGTACCGGAGTTCACAACCCGCGTGAAACCAACAATGTGTAGTTGTCCTTGCGTTCATAGTTATTTTAACCTAAAACATGGTGTTTTTCCTTCAACTTAACCAAAAGAAGTTGTAGTTTTATTGCCTAAACCTAAAGTTTACAACCTGTTAGAATGTGTTGCTTTTAAGTTTCACTTTTACAACGTAGTAGACGTAGTAGGCCCCAACTGACCGACATCTATGGTGCTTATAGAGACTGATAACACCTATTTAATGTCCTGATAACAGTCGAATTGGGTGTAAAAAGACAGCAATTGCAGCAACAAGTGGCCTCATTTTGGGAGCAAACTCCTGGAGGGACTGATGAGTGAGGGAGTGTATTTTAGGGATCCTTTAATTCACAAAGCGAGTTTCTTATTAAAGCTGTTTGGAGATGACATCTCAACCACAGAGTGACAGCGTGGAGTGAGGGAACAGGATGGCATGTGTTGGCATCAGAGCGCAGAGGAATTGAATGTCACAACACAGACGCTCCGACACCGACAGCCTCACATCCTGCCGACACTGTATCACTAGCAGTTCTTTTTCTGGCTTCCTCCTTGTTGACAGGCGGATGTACTGTAGCTGGAGGGGGATCACATCTCAGGATACAGCTATCAAAATGAATGCTGGGTATTGTAGTAATATCATAGACATATATGAAACTCAACCTCTGCATTTGACCCATCCTTAGGAGCAGTGGGGTGCCGTAAAGCGCCCGGGGAGCAACTTGAGGTTCGTTTCATAGACATATATACATAGACGCCGCATTGACTCCAGGATTGTACGTCAACATGGGCGCCATATTGGACCTGGCAAGACTGGCCTGTAACCCTATACAAGTGAAAGGGGGCGCTGTCGTTTTTCTGGATAAAAAGCATAAAAACCCTAGTTATCAAACTGTTAAATAAGCGTTATCAGTCACTATAAGCACCATAGATGTGGGTCAGTAGGGGCCTACTACGCCTACTACGTTGTAAAAGTGAAAGTGAAACTTAAAAGCATGAATGAAACATCATTTTTTGAACACAAACACAAAGGCTTCTTTAGGTTTAGGCAACAAAACTACAATTTCTTTAGGTTTAGGCAAAAAGAAAACAGTTATGTTTAAGGAAAAACATTGTGTTTTGGGTTAAAATAACTACAAAAACAAAGACTACTACACATTGTTGGTTTCACACGGGATGCAAAGTCCGGTCTCCTGGGTGAAAACCCTGTGTTTTGTGTCCCATCCATCACTATCCACTTTAGTGTATTCAACATAGAAAGAAGGTGAGTGAAGTAAATACCTGATGAAGCAGTGTTTTAGTGACAGCCCCCCTGCCCAGTCAGATGATGAACTCTGGGTTGTTTCTCTCTGGCTGAAGAAAAGGAAACAGAGCAGGTTACATTTGGAGTCAGCCAACAGTTTTTGCTGACATGACACATGCTCTTACATTTTTGTGAACAATCAAAACACAATAATCAGACCCTCCAGCAATTTGGGATCTTTCAGGTTTTCAAGCAAATTCAACCGTATTATTTGCAAGAAATAACAATATGTTTCCTCACATCATTTCTGTAAAAAATGATCACTGTTCCTAAGCCTGTCAGGATAACTACTTTTGTTAGGTAGGAAACTTCACTTTTTGAACACAGACAAACAGGCTTCTTAGGTTTAGGCAACAAAACTACAACGTTTTCAGGTTAAGGCAACAAAACTATAACTTCTTTAGGTTTAGGCAACAAAACTACAACGTTTTCAGGTTAAGGCAACAAAACTATAACTTCTTTAGGTTTAGGCAAAAAAAAACTATAACTTCTTTAGGTTTAGGCAAAAAAAACTATAACTTCTTTAGGTTTAGGCAAAAAAAACTAAAACTTCTTTAGGTTTAGGCGACAAATCTACAACTTCTTTAGGTTGAGGCAACAAAACTATAAATTCTTTAGGTTTAGGCAAAAAAAACTACAACTTCTTTAGGTTTAGGCAACAAAACTACAATTTCTTCCGGTTTGGACAAAAGAAAAAAAACACTGAGTGTTAACAGTTAAGTTTAGGAAAAAACAATGTGTTTTGGGTTAAAATAACTACGAACACAAAGACAACTACACATTGTTGTTTTCACACGGGAAGTGAAATCCGGTCTCCTGGGTGAAAACTCGGTGTTTTGGGCGCCTGAGTTTCGCTTCTGCTCCTGTCATAATTACTACAGTCTTTTATACCTTCTTTCAGTGATCTACCACGTGAATAGATAATAAAACCTACTAGTGGGTGTAGTAGGCCCCTAATGACCCACATCTATGGGGTTTATAGCGACTGATAACGCCTATTTAATAGCCTGACAACAGTCTAATCGGCTGGTTCTTTGCTGCAGAAAACACTCCACTTCAGAACCTCCTGTTACAAGCCAAAGTTATATGATGTCAGTATTGTACTGGCTGACTCTGGCTTTCTCTGCAGCAACATGTTTGAACGCACTTCAGGCCTCAGGCTGTAACATGCACAGCTCGCAACATGCTGACACTCAACAGAGCTTCTAGCATCAGTCAGCGATGAAGAAACATCTTCACTCGGGTGGGGGGGGGGGAGGGGGGTTCAGTGTCAGGGGCTTCATCTCCAGGCACACTTGGATCTTCCTTCACTCTGGTTCAACAGGGTTCTTGTGAGATCCCCACTCACATCTACTGATGTCATTTCCTGTTTTAAAAAGCCTTTCGATGCCATAAAAGGGCATTTGAGCTATCTGTATGCTCCCAGCTATGATTCAGCTGGGAGCAGCGTATCCTGTCTGCAGGGAATAGGAGGACAGTATAAGAGGTCTGTATGTTATAGTGGTCATCTTCAACATTATTATTTAAAAAAACAAAAACATTCACGACCGAAAGCCAAGACTACCTCACCCCTTTACTCTTCCAGCTGGATTGGTATCAAGACAAAGGCTGAGAGAAAGGCTGGAGACTTCAGAAAATGTATACTGTGAATGCTTCCCACTCCACCCTGTCTTAAAAGAGGAAGTGCTGAGTCACAACAGTAATTACTGAGCAATGAGGAAGAGTGCACTATGTCCACAGCAGCCAATCACAATCAGTTTGGCAGGAAAACACCACAAAACACTTGTGAGGCTGAGTATTGAGGAAAAGCATGAATCAAAGTATTTTGTATTTTAATATGAAACTGTTAACCCTCTGAGACCCACAATAGACAGGTTTTTGTCTTTTTTAGGGAGGTATAGGGGGTCTTTAGAGGGAGATAGCAGGTCAACAGTAGATCTCACATAGAAGTGGTGTACATCAACTAAAAGCTGGGAACCTGAAGATTAATTTGAGAAGCTGCTCAGCACTGTGTGTCAAAATGTTCTAGTCATAAATCTTTAATAAACATGATTAGTTTATTCATTATCTAAAATTAATTGTGAAAGTGTGTACATTATGATGATAGAAGTATATGATGGTCATCCCCATGCTCACTTATGTCTCATAAGTTGTTGCAGCAATTTTTGGTTTGAGACCATTTGTGATACAATTTGGAGCTAAATTTAACAATTTTTTCCACTCGAGAATTGATCAAAATGACCAATAATCCCTCCAAAATACCACATTAAGACACCAAGACTTTGAGGAACACCATAGAAAAAGCCATGCTGTGATTTGGGATCAAAAACTTTTGACACATTTGGAGATTTCTGCAAGAATTGCATTTTTCGGCAATTGGATGGCGAGCACTTCTGTTGTGTAAACTGCTCAGAAAGCCATCCATCCTCTGAATGCTCTAGGTCTCTAATTTGTGGCTGTAAAGTTTCATGAGGATGTGATTATCCTAGAGGTCACCACAGGTCATTTTATACAGTGAGTTTTTCCTTGCCAAAACTTAACCCAACTTTGGAGCATTAATCATCCTGATACCAATATAATCTTCAGGTTTTCAAGTTTCATGTGATAGGAGTATCTTCACTGCAGCTCTAAAACTCAACCTGCTACAGCCTCTGAAAGAGAGTAAAGTCGGTCGGGACCGTCTGACTGCTAGGGTTTCTTGACCCGTTACCAGATCTCAGCAATGACCCTGGTGAGTACAAGACATGGACAAAAAGAAGACTGAAGTTGTAATAAACTGGAACTGAGCTATTATTAATGTTGGTAAGTGCACCTGTGCTATTGCTGCTATATGACAGGTCAAAATGTGCTCAGTAACAAGGGCCTACATATACATTAAGCATCAAGTATTGGCTCCTAGCGTTTAGCTGACTTCACTTCCCGTCAGTCCGGTTCAGACTTCCAGTATAAAGTGACAGCAGTTAACTGTCATCCTGTCCTGCCAGCAGTCAGATACTCTATCTCATGTCCTTCAGTCCAGACGGTCTGTCTCGATGTGCAGTGAAATATTACAATAACTTCTTATCTTAATATGCCAGAACAACACATTGCTCTCTGGGGCTGATGCGTGCAGCGTGTGATACAGTCTCTATTATCCACCACAGCATGAAGCGACAGTACAGTACCCGCATGTGTTGACATTGTCTTCATCTTTAGAAAGATATGAGAAAATAATCAAAAAGAAGCTCTTCAGCATTCAAATGTTGATTCAGAATTTGAATGTCAACTTTATGAAGCCTCAAAGCTTCCGACTATTCATTACAGCCCAAGAAAAAGATAAAAGAACACCCGTCTTCTCCTTTTCACTAAAAGAGTAGAAGTGTTGCCAGTGTAGGAGTTTAGCAGAAGCTAAACAAGCTGTGGTGAAAAAAAGTTGACCACGAGTTCACAGTGCTGCAGAGTTCACACAATGCTTTGCAACCAGTGAGTTTGACTATTTCTGTTCCCAGCGCACTCAAACATCCTGTGTGATGGTGGCCTTCAGCAGATGTTTTGGCTTCACTTTCGGGTATAAATTTTATCTATATAACCAATGTGTTTATGATTAAATTAAGAGCATAAAATGGTTTATCTTGCTCTTAATGTTGCTAATTTTGCTCTCAAAGTGCACCAGATTGAAGCATTTAACTTTAAAATGTAGCTAACAAAGGGGATAGGGTGAATATTCATGTATTTTCTCATATTGCAATATATATAGCAGACATTTTTTTTTGCAATGTCAGTTTTTTCCAACATCGTGCAGCCCTAAATTTAGATTAACAGGAATATAGCACAGCATGGAAGTGAAACCAGTGCTCTGTTTATTTTAATGTGAAAGTGCAGTAATAAAAATACGCTGTCGCTAAAATCTAAGAATAATCGTGATCTCAATACTGATCAAAATAATTGTGATTATCATTTTGGCTATGATCGTGCAGACATACTTATGTGGTGTCAGATTTTTTTTTAGATTTTTACGTTCCAATATGTGCACTGCTGCTGCTGCTGCTGCTGCTGCTGCTGCTGCAGCAGCTGGCCCAGATACATGTACAGACTGTTTAATTATGAATAGAGGAAGCTGTAACAATACTTCTATTTGAAAATAACATTTGGTCAGTCAGTCATCTTCCACATTGGCACCACTCTGCTGCCAAAAGAAATCTTTTCACAGATGTGTCAAAGCAGAGTACACACAGTTGCAGCTCCTGAAAATAAATAAAGACTGTTTGATGAAGGTGGGACAATGAGGAAGTAACCTGACCCGCCAGATGGTTTGTTACACCGAACCATCGAAGAGGTGGCAGGTGGTTGGATGAACTGCCGAAGCCAGGTAACACCGGTGGTGTCACAAGTTTATTAACCGGTGGGATAATTTCCTCACCGTCACGTCCCTACTGGCCGAGCGATATCAGGGGCAGAGGTGTGTGTTTTCAGAAGAGCATGCTCTTATTTATTCATTTCTATCTCCTCCCCCTCATCTCATAAAGTGGGCGAGGGAGGTGAGTGGAAGCCAACAGTCCTTTATTCATGTACTGCAGAGAGATATAAAGTATTTGGATATACGAAGCATCAGATTTAAATCCTTCTTGTGACTGAACCGCGGTCAAATATGCCGTTTCCGTCGGAAACGCGTCACATTACAGATGTTTCTCCACATCAGTTCTTTACATTAAAAGACTGCCGAGCCGCCGCTTTCTGTTTCCTCAAAGGCAGAGCTCATCTCTTCTGTCCAACTATCCGACTTGTGATACCAAAACAACATCATGTGGTGTGTTTAGCTAACTCGACCAACCCCGCTGTGCCTATTTCGGGAAGGAGGCTGACTGTCCATTTCCTAAAGACCGCTACATTATGTAGCAACAGCTCAGTTTCTGTGTTGAGGTTGGTTGATAGTATTCTATCCTACAATGTCACTTAAACAGTATATTGAAGTTTCTACGGCAGTCAGTGTTTATGTAGTCTATATTGCTAAATCCTAGCAGGGGATTATGGGCATTCATTGGAGTAGCATGTTGGGAAAACGAGAACTTCAGGAAACACACATCCCTGCACTCAAGTTATTTTGATAATCACCAGCTGAACACGTACAGAGGTTAAAGTTTGTACTGGCCAGTTGTATGAGTAGCTCTGTGTCATCAGACAGACACAGACTTACGGTATATGTCCCCGCATTATCTCGTCCACTCACCAGTTTCCTGAGGTAGGATATATATAAACCCTCTGAGACCCACAATAGACCAGTTTATGTCTTTTTTAGGGGGGTTCAGGTTTTTTTTAGGGGGAGATAGCAGGTCAACAGTAGATGTCACATAGAAGTGGTGTACATCATATGAAAGCTGGGAACCTAAAGATTAATTTGAGATGCAGCTCAGTACTGTGTGTCAAGTTGTTCTAGTCGTAAATCAGAAATAAACATGCATTAATTAATTAATTAATTACTTAAAATGAATTGTAAAAGTGTATAAGGGTTTAGAACATTATGATCAGAGTATATGATTTCCATTCCCATGCTATATTAACCATTTCTTTCCACTGGAGAATTGATAAAAATGATCAATAATCCCTCCAAAATACCACATTAACCCATCAAGACCTTGAGGAACACCACAGAAAAAAACATGCTGTGATTTGGTATCAAAAACTTTTGACATTTGGAGATTTCTGCAAGAACTGCATTTTTCGGCGATTGGATGGCGAGCACTCCTGTTGTGGACACTGCTCAGAAACCCCCTTATTGTCAATCTAGCTAGGAAAGCCATCCATCCTCTGCATGAAAAAAAACTGCATCTCACACAATCTGTGAAATTACACGTGCAGCCACAATGACTGAGATTTATAAAACAGAATATGGCATACGTGCGGCTTTATAAATAAGAATGCGTACACACACAGGTTTAGTCTGAAATCTACACACAGGTCTCATGCATCTGGCCAAAGGTCTTCCGGTATCCTTTAAATTAGGTACTACTGCTAGGCTACATATTTAGCTGGCCAACATGAACAGCGACCAGACTCTATAGCTGCTCTGCTGCCTCCAGCCCTGCAGAGGAATTCAACTGTGCATTCCTCTGGAATACCAGCATCAGAGCATAGAGACAGAGGGAAGAGAGAAGAGAGGCTTTATTCAGCCTTACAGTGTGTCACTGGCAGCCAACACAAGAACTAAATGCAGCCAATCCCAGCGGAGTAGAGGAATGTGAAGACGAAGAAATCTCTTCTCAGATCTCATCTACAATTTGAGACCATTTTCAACTCCAAGGAAGTCAACTACAAACAAGGTTGTTTGGAAAATACATTATATATGCCATTTCCTGTATTTATTTACATGTAATTAACCCCCTGAAACCCACACCACCCCGACTGACTTTAATGTCTTTCAGAGGCTCTAGTAGGTTCAGTTCTAGAGCTACAGATATCATGTGAAACTAGAAAACATAAAGAATCCTTTGGTACCAACCATGTCATGCTAACTTGTTTGGAAAGAGGCTAAATATCTCTCCCAATTTGGCCTAAATTTTAGCGAGGAAACACTGGCATGGCCATTTTCAAAGGGGTCCCTTGACCTCTGACCTCCAGATATGTGAATGAAAATGGGTTCTATGGGTACCCACGAGTCTCCCCTTTACAGTCATGCCCACTTTATGATAATCACATGCAGTTTTTTTTCATGCAGTATAAATGTGTTATTTTCACCTATTCTAAAATAATGTGTTTGAATATTTCTACATACTGGGGTCCCTAAACAGTCTTGGAGTTACATAAATTGGGTATCACTGTAAAGATGAGACTCTTGTGGATCCAATGAGCCCAACTGTATTCATGTGTGATGATGTTAGTCCCCATAGTAGACATTTCATTGTAGCGAGACCATTTTTTTAAATTTTACCTCTGTATAAAATGACCTGTGGTGACCTCTAGGATAATCACATCCTCATGAAACTTTAAAGCCACAAACTAGAGACCTAGAGCATTCAGAGGATGGATTTTCTAGCTAGATTGACAACAAGGGGGTTTCTGAGCAATTTACACAACAGAAGTGCTCGCCATCTAATCACCGATTAATGCAATTCTTGCAGAAATCTCGAAATGTCAAAAGTTTTTGAAACCAAATCACAGCATGGCTTTTTCTATGGTGTTCCTCAAGGTCTTGGTGTCTTAATGTGGTATTTTGGAGGGATTATTGATCATTTTTATCAATTCTCCAGTGGTAAAAAATGGTTAAATTTAGCACCAAATCTGTGTGACAAATGGTATCAACCCAAAAATTGCCGCACTTGAACTTGACACTCAGTGCTGAGCAGCATCTCAAATTAATCTTCAGGTTCTCAGCTTTCAGATGATGTACACCACTTCTATGTGACATCTACTGTTGACCTGCTATCTCCCCCTAAATACTTCCTGTACCCCCCTAAAAAAAGACAAAAACGGGTCTATTGTGGGTTTCAGAGGGTTAATGAAACACTGACATGAAATTGGTTATTGTACTTTATATAGCATTTCTTAGTCTTTCAATAAACTGCCAGGAGAGTGGGTTTCTTTCCTCCATCTTTGACAGAAGTGCCAGCTCAGTGCCAGGCTGCAAAGACACACCTTGCTGAGTGATGCCTAACAAAGTTCTGCAGAAAAGCTTGTGCAGAGCTTCGGCAGAGCCGCAGAGATGGTTTGCGGAGCTCGCAGGGAGCTGCAGAGATAAACCGTGCACCTCCTGAAAAATGGGAGTACGCTCCAGGCACTGCGGACGCCGCAGAAGTTTGATTGGACATCAGAGCAATGGAGTTGTGTTGGGCCAAACTATACGGAACTATTGAATCACGCCTATCAAATAAATCAAAGACCACCTCACGTAGCATTTGAAAACTCGGGAACTAGCGGAAGTATACTAGTGATTACGTCCATTTTTCAAAATAAGGTGTTAACAAAGGGAACTATATATACAGCATAAATCTATGGAAATAAGAAGTTACTTCACCAGAAGTATAAAACATTACATGTCCCTTATAAGTTAAAAAGAAAATACCACTAATTTGTGAGGGAATGTCTTTATTCTTTGATTTTTGGGTTGCTGGAAAAACAAATGTATAAATAATGCCTGACAATGACTTCAGGACATCTCTGACTACATACATGCTGAAAATAAAACATTTTTACTGTATTCATTTAGACATTTTCCAAAGTAAAAGTCCCTTGAAGTGTATGATTCAACTTTTTCCCATGGTAAATTAACAAAAATTCCCAAATTCATCAAAATGAATCCCCAGGATTTAAGTGCACATATCGTCTCACAACATCTCTGTGAGTAAAATAATCAGTTCAAGGATCAAAACCACTGAATCTAATTTCTCCAAACAACCCTTAACTGCTTCATAAAGAGCTGCTGTGCGAGCTGCTTTAATCCCAGGAGAGTTCTCACTGGTCTGACTGAACTCGCCAGGCATCAGACACAAGCTTAAGTCTAAAACAAATCATTTCTTGTGCTGGAGGAGTGGCAGCACATGTTGTCTTGACCAAATATGGCTGAGTGAAAACACTACAGTCCGGTCTCTGCAGCACGCTGGAATGAAAAGCAGGTTTCCTTAACGGGTGTGAGGCTGGGCCGTGACACAACACACTGACATCTATCCAACACAGCTCTCACTCTATAGGCTGCTGGATATTTGTGTCGCTGATTAGGAGTCTGGTTTCTAAAGCTGTTCAGCCTCCTGGTCCGACTGAATGAAACACTCATTTCAGGCCGTTCTTTACATTCCCAGTATTCACTTCAAACCTGATTGCAGCTGTTTTGAGTTGCAGGAAAAGTTCAGCCTGACTGTCAAACACGACTAAATAATTATTCAACATATTCCAATATGTTTGTCGTTGATGAGACAATGTGCTATTTGATAAGTTCTTAACAGTTTGTGCAGCAGGGGGAGCTATAGAAGACCACTGAGGTCATTGAAATGAAGGGGTTCCTGCCATTGGGAGAACGAATGTGCTCAGCAAACCGCAGTCTGTGATTTGGACTGTGTTTGACCTGACTGTGTCCAAAATCATTCTCTCATTCACTACTCCCCAGTCACCAGTAAGTGTAGGGGTACTGGTGAGTTGGACTGGCGTGACCGGAGGAGCACTGAGCGCGCTGCAGGTTGATCAATACAGAATTCCTGAGAGCCTTATTCCATAATATTCTGAATTGTCACCTGCCGCCTGAATTTAGTGTTTTCTTAAACATAAATAATAAAATTGTTCTACCGCTGACACTGTATTTAACTGAGGAGGAGGAGCGCTCTTGTTGCGTCCCTGTGTGTGTAACAAGCAGGGTGTACGCGTGTTGTGAACCTGCCTGTGTAGATGCATCTTACTATTTGAATAATGCACCCTTTAAATAGCAGGAAAGTAGACCAGGTTTGTTGTGTCAATGGTGCGATCGCTTTCTGCAGCCTCAAGATAGCAAAGCTCCAACAAAGCGCCTGACCACACCTCATTTTAAGATGCCCATGGGCTCACAGATGGGCGCAAGTACATTTGCTACTTACACAACGTGGGCGCTGGGCGTGAAAATGACAACTGCGTCATGGTACGTTACGCTACGCTACGAGAATGCATTGCAAGGCTGCTTACAAAGACAATGAATGGGAGGCGTGGAAAGGACGGAGCCTGTGGACACGTACTTTCAGTCTGAAACTAGCAATGACAGTTGCGCTGCTATGTGCCTATCATGTAAGATAGATACAAATGAGGCTATATGTGGTGTATATACATATATACAGTAGGGCTGGGACGATACACCTATCTCCCGATTTGATACTATCATGATATTTGGGTGCCGATTGTTGCGATTTTTAAGTATTGCTCTTCGTTATTACGATTTATTGTTGTTATTTTTTTAACACTAGACCATGGGAAAAAAAGTTGAATCATATACTTAGGGACTTTTACTTTGGAAAATATCTAAATGAATACAGTAAGAATGTTTGATTTCCAGCAACCCCAAAAATCAAAGAATAAAGACATTTCCCTCACAAATTAGTGGTATGTTCTTTTTAATTTATAAAAGGGACATGGAATTTTTTCTACTTCTGGTGAATATAATCCAATCAATTGTATTTCCATATAAGTATTATACAGATTGCAGTTAAAGCTGAAGTAGGCGAGATTGGAGCAAATATGATTTTAAAAAGTTATTTTCATAAAACGGTCGCTATATCCTGACAGTAGTACATGAAACAGGTAACCTGAAAAAAAACATGTGCCTCTGTGTCCTCTGGTGCTCCTAACAGCATCTGCAAGATTTCACAGACCGGAAGAAAACAAGCAGTAAGAGCTGATGTGAGGTCTGCTGTCCAGCTGCTGTCTATGAGAGCCGGCTGTAAATCACTCGCAAACTCCGACCAAACGGTCAAACTAGGCAGCGCTGATCAAATATGAATCAATATTATGTTACGTTAATGCCTATTTCTCTCCTCAGATGTTTTCAGAATCATCTTGTAGTGCACGGTTTAGCTGTAAAATGAGAAAGTTTGTGACGCGGCCGCCATTGTGAAATTTGGTGAAGGAACGCCAAGTTCCAGTCACATGACCGGAGCACAGCCAATAGGAACGCTCTCTCTCAATGAACTGACCTGTGATTGGTCAAAGTCTCCCGTCAGGGGCTAGATTTTTTAAAACCGGAAAACAGAGCCATTAGGAGGTGCAGAAGTCTCTCACAACACTTGAATTACAATATGCTGAAAGGTTATTATGGAATTTTTGCCCAATGATGCCAAAAATATACTGCCTACTGCTATTTTAAGGTGCTAGGATAGACATAGTGATGAATAACAGTTAAGTATAAGTTGCATACTGATGAAATATTCTATAAAAAATGTTGTATAAAAGTATTATAAAGAATAAATTATCATGCAGTCCAAACTGCTATGAGGCCTCACAGAACCCTCCCGTACCAGGCTCACTGAGGTTTTTTGGCATGTTTTCAAAAACTAAACCTGCCTCATATAGTACTACTACTGACACGAGTTTACGGCTCTCAAAGTAAGCAAACATGTCTCCATGCAAATTCCTCGGCCCTGTCGCACACCACATCACAGTGGTGTAAGAATTTACACCCGGAGGCTACATTTTCTTTTCTTGCTTGTCTGCTATATAACACGCCCAGCAGCAGCAGCTCCAGCTTTGTTAAACCAGAACTAAAAAACAAATGATAGCAGGTCAACAGGTCAGCTTGTTTGAAACACTGATTACAATTAGAAGCTGTAATGTCTATACCAGGGGTCTGCAACCTGCGGCTCTGGAGCTCTCGAGACTTGAGTTTTTTTGTTTACATTTTCATTTTTATTTCTCATTGTCTATGGTACGTATTATGAGAATAAAGTCATAATATTATAAAGTAGTAATTTTACGTGTTTTTTTACGTAAAGTTATGACTTTTTTCTCGTAAAGTTATGACTTTATTCTCGTGAAGTTATGACTTTATTCTCGTAATATTACGACTTTTTTCTCGTTAACTTCTGACTTTATTCTCATAATATTACGACTTTTTTCTCGTAAAGTTCTGACTTTATTCTCATAATATTACGACTTTTTTTCTCGTAAACTTCTGACTTTATTCTCATAATATTACAACTTTTTTTCTCTTAAACTTCTGACTTTTTTCATCTTAATATTATGACTTTATTCTGAAAATCTCAGCTTTCTTTTCCCTCAATGTGGCCCTAATACTCACACAATACATTTGCACTTGGGCCCTCACTGCATTAGACTTATATACTATATACTTAGACTATAAACTGTCATCACAATGCTCAAATGTTTTTGTCTAAAATGTCTCTTTTGATAGTAAAGCTTGCTGACCCCTGGTCTATACTTGTAGGTCAGTACAGTGTTAGAGGTTAGAGGTGCTCCTTTAAAAATAGGGAACTTTGACAGAGCAACATCATTGTGCCAGAAATACCAAAACGCCCTGACTTCTTCTTCTTCTACGGAAACTCTCCTGCATGTTTCTTGATGGTGCTATGTGCTAGCCAGCCTACAGGACCTTCAGTCTGTCTGTCTGTCTGTCGCTTGTAATGTATCGTTTCCTCTCTCTGTCGGTCATCGAACGTTATGTTGCAACATTGTTGCTTCTCTCTTCATTACCAGGCCTCTCTGTCTTGCTGCCAAAGGGACTTTTAGTTACTTTTCTCTCGCTTCCACATCGAGTCTCTTCTGCTGACGTCAAGGACTTTCTTCTTCCTCGACTGACTGACTGGTGGAAACTTTTCAAACTGTTTCATAAAACAATAACTGACCTGCTGAGTGTGTGAATCCTTCTCCCTCCAACGGCCCAACCAGGAATAGTTGAAGGTAGTTAGACCTTGTTTTCGGTTATTCCACAACAACACTTACTGTTTTAGTTAAAAAAGAAGGGGGAAAGTCAGATAGCGACTTGTTTCTGGGCTCCCCTCCCTATCCGCTCTCTTTCTCGGCAGAGCTGCTGCTGCTGCTGCTTTAACTCCACCCTGGTGGGGCGGTGGCGCACTTCTCTCTCTGTGGAGGTCTGACTTACTGTACTGCTGGCTGCTCTGAGCCACTACTGGCACTATAAGACAATATGTAATAATATGATATATTCAAACAACAGTTAAAGCTTCTTCTTTTTTGGCATCATTGGGCAAAAATTCCATAATAACTGTTCAACATATTGTAATTCAAGTGTTCTGTGAAAAAACTAGACTTCTGCGCCTCAAGAGAATTTGACCAATCACAGGTCATTTCAGAGAGAGAGAGAGAGAGATTGTTCCTATTGGCTGTGCTCCAGCTGGTGGGCTGTGCTTGGTATTTCCTCAACTGATCTCAATATCACAAACGATCTCATTTTTACAGCTAAAAAAAATAAATAAATAAATAAGTCTGAGACATAGGTTTTATGAGAAAAAAAGTAATATTATGAGAATAAAGTCATACGTTTACGAGAAAAGAAGTTGTAATATTCTGAGAATAAAGTCAGAAGTTTACGAGAAAAAAGGCGTAATATTATGAGAATAAAGTCAGAAGTTTACAAGGATAAAGTTGTAATATTATGAGAATAAAGTCATACATTTAAGAGAAAAAAGTCGTAGTATTATGAGAATAAAGTCATAATATTATAAAGTAGTAATTTTACGTGTTATTTTAGAGGGGAAATAGAGCAGCGTGCCGCCTGCGTGAAAGTGGAGCATCTTGTGAAGTTATGCTTTAGTATAAGTTTCACAAATAACAAAATACTTAATCTTTTATCAAAACAGCTCCACATTATCATCAGTATCAGGACCTGGAAAAGATTGTGCAAGAAACTGTGTTTATTCGGAAGAAAGAACAACACGGACCTGATGGGGTAATTGCCTCTTTTGTGGAGGAGAAAATTACTTTTTTTCTCGTAGAGTTCTGACTTTATTCTCGTAATATTATAACATTTTCTCGTAAAGTTCTGACTTTATTCTCGGAATATTAGGACTTTTTTTCTTGAAATAGTCTGACTTTATTTTCATTAAATTACGACTTTATTCTCGAAATCTCCAAATTTTTTCCCATCAATGTGGCCCTAATACTACATTGTAAAACAGTACACTACAAGATGATTCTGAAAACATTTGAGGTGAGAAATAGGCATTACAGTAACAGAATATTGATTCTTTTTTGATCAGCGCTGCCTAGTTTAACTGTTTGGTTGGCGTTCGTGAGTTATTGACAGCTGCTCAGAGACGGCAAGGCTCCAGCTCGACTCTGATTGGTTGTTATCCTCCGGTCTGTCAAATCTTGCAGATGCCATTAGGAGCACCGGAGGACACAGAGGAACATGATTTTTTTTTAAAGATTATCTGTCTCATGCACTACTGTCAGGATATAGTGACTGTTAAAATAACTTTAATAACTTTTTTTTAATATTTGCTCAATTTCTACCCCCTGCAGCTTTAAGTACTCTGATGATACAACTGGAAGTGCAGTGAGGGGGGCACTAGGACCATGAAGAGGCATTAGCCAATCAGGTGAGTGCAGCAGGTGTGAAGACTGCAGGCTGCCTCCACACCTTCACACCCACACACTATGGTGCGTGGGTGTGGGTATGGTGCTCTCTATAATGGTGAGAAGACTGTTGCTCTGGTAACCAAACCTGTGGGTGCAAACTAGCTATTTAATAAAACTCTGTTAATTGAAGCCACTGTGTCCTAGTTCAACTATTATTTAGGTTGCTTAACTGAGAATAAAGTCTCTTCTACAGTCATGATGATCTGTGGATTCTAGAAACTTTGACCCGTCTTCTTCTCTTAATCCCAAAGGATCTTATGTAACCACTGGGGATCCTGCTGAACGGCACCACAAGTTAAGAGTGTCCTCTCCAGAGAAGGCTCAGGGCCGATGGACTTGAAGAGGTCACCAGTGTGTTCACACGGCCCTGAGTGCATGAGGGCACATCACATGTTACCTGGGTAGTTTACAGTAGTAAATGTGTGGGTGGTAAGGTGAAGTCTCTTCTGCAAAATACACAATAGTTTCTTTCTTTTCATGTGGGTTTGTTTATAATTTCCTCTATAATCTTCTGGCTTTGGCCATGGGGGGGGATGATGTTGCAAGTAAGCGATATGGTTGTGTGTCTCATTGTTAATTATTTGGAAACTGAACATATCATAGGAACACAATTACTTCAAACTCAGTAGTATGCAAAGACATGACAGTGGCAAAACATGGATTACAATTAAAGCCATAAAAATAATCCTCCACACACCACGCAAGTTGTGTCCATTTATTTATACACACTGTCTGGATACAATTCATCTGATGAGACATCCATTCATTCATATATATCTACATAAATAATCCTAGTTTGTACTGTGCATTACCATCAACATGGGTAGAGATCACATGACCTCTGAGTCGAGCAGAAACATCTGCAGGAACACAGACGTAGTGTTCCAGTCAGTGTATTTGTGATGCTCCAGAGGAACCACCTCTTGACTTACTGTACAATTAAGAACCGATATCTGTACATTATTAGAAGAAAAGCGTTGCATGCTTATTGTAAGGCTTTTCATGTCAACCTTGACATCAACTGACTCCTCTGATCCCTGATCTGTGTGCAGCTCTTTGGAGCCAGTGCAACCATCAACACTAGTTTAGTTTAAGGCTGATGCTTTCTCTGAGCTCCATCTCTTTTCAACATTTGGTTTCTTGTTGCTGACAGAAAAAATAATAATCATAAATCAATGATAAACAGGAAAAATAACAATTTGAGACACAGAGAACAAAACAAGAATTTACTGACAGAAGATATTCTTGAAGTTGCATTTCAGTCTCCTGACCGAGAACTTAATAAATTACAGCCCTTTGACATTAAGGCTTTTAGTGTGAATGAAACACAGCAGCTGTTAGTGTTTGACTGGTGTCTCTCCTTATTCCACCAACTGTTTGATATAGTGTCTACCCTTGAAGGTGCAATCTGACTGAGTGAGCAGCTCTGTATATCAGCTGGAGATGCTGCCTCAACTATCCATCAACCTCCTCTGCTCTCCGTTTGGTCCGTGAACCCGGAGCAAATATTCGTAGGAGCCTATAAGATGCCTCGCTGCTCAGCATCTAGTCAGTTCATACAGGAATGAAACACACAGACCAAACAGTTGTTTTTAGAGGTAGTGAGTCAACGTCAGGGTCATTCTGCATTACACACAGAGGTGTTTAATATTCAGTCTGGCCTCACTGATATAAATGCAGTGAACAAAATATTAGAAACATCAGCAGCAACACACAGCACCACTTAAACTGATGGGACCTTGATGGAGGTTGGATTTAATGGAGGGCTGCTGCTGCAGATGTGGACATTTACAGTGTTAACTTAACCGTTGTGCCTCACTTTAAAAACTCTGATGTCCTTAAGAGGACAAAAATGTCTGCATCAAAAAACTGCCATCAAATTATATTAATATTATTCTCCACTTTTAAGTTCAATCTTTTAACCATCATCAGTCCTGATGACCATAACTACCAAATATTCAGTATTTTAACCCTTTTAATGTTTGTTTACATAATGCCACTGTATAAAATATGTATATTTTCTCTATATTAATTTCTCTGGGGGATTTATTATATTTTAATTCACAGTATGTCAATGATTGGCAACAACATTGATTTGGATGCATTTTTATTTTTTGTGCAGTATCAGATTAAAAAAGAAAACTTGTTATCTTGGAGAGCAAGAATGTCCCCTTCCTAAAACTGCTATAAAAATACTATATATATTATTATTTTGCACTTTCACTGAGTTACATTGTTTTTTAACCACAGTCTAGGATATGTCAATGATTAGCAACAACATTGATTTGGATGCATTGCATCAAACACATAACATAGCAGCGATGCCTCTAGTGGACACCAGGAGAACAGCATGTTTCTGCCCCTACAGGGCAAACATGAGAACATGAGGCTCAATCTGGTGGTAAACAGTCCAATGTTGAAGCCGGGGCTGTCGAATAAAGAATGCATGATTTATGCTGTATAATTGTCCTGGGATCAAACATGGTAGTTTTAATGAGGAAATTTTTGTCCTCGAGAGCAGCGTTGGTATTTTTCAACCTGGATTTCAGAAGTGGTCGTCCCTATTAGTCAGTTAGACACAAACACATGAGAAAATAAAAGAGTCCATGTTGAAAACTACCAAAGTTCCCCTTTAAGGGTCTGTATTTTGGCTCATATGTTTATTATAGACTTATTATAGGAGTTGAGGTTGAACTTCAAAATATTTATGCCATATGCATTAACACACCCAACATGATTGAAAA
Source organism: Sebastes fasciatus (assembly GCF_043250625.1). Lineage (NCBI taxonomy): Eukaryota > Metazoa > Chordata > Actinopteri > Perciformes > Sebastidae > Sebastes > Sebastes fasciatus. The sequence continues at coordinate 5,898,439 of NC_133813.1, forward strand.
ATAAAAAAAGCCCAAAATGTCCCTGGTGATGCACAAGGGTTAAGTTGGGTAGACTTCTTGAACATTGCTATATTATACACAGCTCCCCATCTACTCATTGTATGTTTCCCAACATCATTCTTTTATGTTGTACCGTTGCTACTAAAAAAAGCCATATTTTGCCGATTGCACTTTAGGATGACACCGGTGCAACGTTTTTCGTTTTAGAAAAGTCTAAACCCACTGATGTTGTGGCTGCACTGTGTTCTACTTACTGGGCAACATTAGACATTAAGATGCAGCATGACTACTGCAGTCCATCATGTTGTAATGACAACATGTTTGGGTACATTCTCCACTATGATGAGCGGTTACTGTACATGTAGTGGTGGTGACACAAAGACTTGTGGCGTTGCAAAGTGGTGTGGAAAAACATTGGGCTGCGACTGATAATCGCATTCAATCTAATTAATCATCTAGTCTGTTAGTGAAAATGTAAAAAAAAAAAAGCCAATTTCTTCACCCTTGAGACAGTGAAACCCCAGAAAGTTTGGATTTTTGCTTGATAAAATTATCAATCAAATCATCGATCAATCAACTATTTGTTAAAATAGTTACAAAGTATTTTATAACACATGTGTCCTCAAGCGGTTTCTTTATATATAAGGTGAAGTAAAGCTGACGTAGAACAGCAGCAGCCACTCACTCAACGGGTTTAGACGTCTCATGGCAATAAAAGGCAAATAGAAAAACTAAAATGACAGTTCTGCATGAGGATCATCACCCCCTAGTGTGGGGTGGTTGACATCTTCTGTGTGGATGAATGTTTCCTACAGGTCGACATGTTGACTACGTCAGCTCAGCTACAGTAGTCAGTTTAAAGTGAGACTCCACCCGGTTAGTAGAGAGGGAGATTCTGGGTGGAGCAGCATGATGAACCTGTAGAGCCCTGTAGAAAAACTGACCACATCCTTTCATAGAAAACTGAGGTATTGAACACAAACAGCCGAGTTGGGGGGTGCAAGCTCACGCGCTGGGTTGCCGCGGTGGTGGCAGCAGCACTACTGTATTTTATACATTAACACAGTCGAGGCCCCTCAGTCACATTAATTATGTCCATTCCCTCTTCCTGTCACTGGCTGCCAGCTGCCAGGAGGAAGTCTGCTTATCAGCGACAATCCATGCAAACATCTGCCTGTGCTTCTCCCAAATATAAACTGTCCAGTTTTTTGCACGAATGCAAAAAGGAAATATGTACAAATGTTAACATTGAAATAAAGGATTGGTAAAACAAATGATTATTGTGATCAGTCTGTGGTCAAATATGGAGTTGACTGTCTGACAGGGGCATGATGGGAAGGCTGCAGGCAGTTGAGTAGTGTCTACAGCTGTCCACGGGTCTTTAATGACACGCTGCTCCAACCTAATTTAGTTGAATGTAGAATGATTTGGAAGGCGACACCGGCGTCTCTTACTAGCCTCCCTGACCTCTAGTGTTGTCTAGTTCTTACAGTTTCCAGACTGCTGGACCTCGACGCCTCTCAGAGGTAAGCTGAGCGCTCTCAGTTGCTGACTACAGCCTCGGGGCCGGCGGCGGCTGCGGGGATGCGAGGCATCTTCTTGGCTGGACTGGGGATGTGCTGGAAACAGAAAGCATCAGAAAATTAACTGGTGGTTCATAGAGCACTGAATGAGTTAAAATTAGGGTCAAATACATTTCTGATGTGCTGCTCCGTTATGAGCAGACATTCAGTATAATGTACATTTCCACAGTCGTGTCATGTTGCTCTCAGCTCCTCTTCTCTAACACAAAGACTGGGTTTATTTAGTAACATTAGCAGTCACTTCTACTTTGCTGTCACTGAGTCACCGTCAGTGAAACTCATCACCTCCGTCCTACAGAAGTGTCACATTAAAAGCCTTCTGGCAGCTCAAAGGGTATGATCACTCCTCTTTCTTGCAAGCTTTTAATTTGAAACAGCAGCAGGAAGTATTGACTTTCATTCATCAGTAACTTTAAGGGGAACACAAATGATTTCCCACATCAGAAACTTTGTCCTAACGTTTATTCGTCCTGTACCTCGGTGGCGGTGCTGTTGCGAACAACTTCCGGCTCTGCTGGCAGGTCATTGTCCAGAGATCTTCGGGCGTATTCCCTGCGGTGTTTGTCATCCACTCGTGTCAGGTACCATGTCCCCGGGAACAGATCCTCCACTGAGCCTCGAGGGACGTAGCTGGCTGCACGGACACATTGAAAAACAAAAATGGGATCAGAGATGCAGGATTCTTAATATTAAGCATGGATGCACCGATCCGACTTTTTCAGTCCCGATACCGATAGCAATACCTGGGCTTTGGGTATCGGCCGATACGGAGTACCGATCTGATACCAGTGTTTAATTAGTAAGCTGTATGCCTCACTGTGTGGAAGTGACTGGACTTCAATAGGCAACAAGTTTTTGGCATCATTGGGCAAAAATTCCATAATAACCTTTCAGCATATTGCAATTCAAGTGTTCTGAGAGAAAACTAAACCAAGTCAAAGGTCTCCCTCTGAATCAGACAGGAGCAGCAGTTACGGCGGGGTCATACCTAAGTGATGCGTATCCTCTCTCAGCTTCATGTTCTCAGAGAAGACAGCAGGCGAGACCTTGATCCTGGAGTCGAGTCTGACCTTCAGGTCACTCAGGCTGGACACAAGTTTGTCCAGACCGGATCCTGGAACAAACAGTCAACAAATCACATGTAAGAACACACCTTCCCTTTGTTTCTACAATTATATTATATTATATTATATAATATAAGGGCTGTCAATCGATTTTCGAATCAATTATTTTTTTGCATTTATTTTTAAATGTATTTATCCAGTATAAAATGTATGTACTTATTTCTGCATGATTTTGCCTTTCCCCTTATCTTTTCCCCCAAACTTATTTATTTCTGTATTATTTTCTTTATACATTTCTGCTTCATTATGCAAATGATAGCTTTAAAACTGAGCCCGCTACAACCTAAAAATCGCAAGTTGCGTTAAAGAAATTAGTGCCGTTATAACTAATTTAGGTTAACGCGTTAACTTTGACAGCCCTATATACTATACTAGACTATACGTTCTAATCTCATCCACATCACTCAACTGAACTGAACCGAGGCCGACTTACCGGGTGTGTGGTCCTGTGTGACTCTGAGAGAATACAGAGTAGCAGCAAATCCCGAACCATAGGAGAAAACCCCGATCCTCTGTCCTGCTATCTGTGACGATGTGTGTCTGCAACACAGATGCAACAAACATTCTCCTTACATACGACAACACCATCACTAATTCAATCAGCCGTGCCAGGATCTTTGAGAGGACTAAGTTCACAGTGACTTTGCTTAACAATGCACTCGAGATGATGATTAAATACAGTTGATGGATGAAAGAAAGTCAGGCACTGAGACATACTGTGCAATGACTGATGCCAGGCAGCCGTAGACAGAGGGGGTGTACATGTTTCCATTCTGGTTGGAGATCAGCAGTGAGGGCTTGGTCTTCTCCTCAAACAGATCTGCGCTGGCCTTCATAAAGGCCTTCTCCACATCCCGGTCAAAGTAGGTCTCTTCTGGTCGCACATCTCTGGAATTCAAACACACCCAAATGATCAGCAACGGAATCACCAAAGTGTTTCTTCCTGTTGTCATTAATGAAGAGCTGATCTTTGTAGAGTGACATCTACGGTTATTTGAGGCCATATTACAGTTATATATACTATATAATATACTACATTATATTATATTTACAGCAACAAGTCTACTCTTTTTAGTGCTTTATACAAGAGGATTGTTTTAGAAGACCCTGTCTCCTGCCCAGCTGCTTTATTCAAAGTGTACCTGAAGGCATCGAGGCCTGCGAAGGGTCCCGTGTCAGTGTTGGGGCTGGGGTCGCTCAGAAAGTCATTCAGCATCAGTCTCGCCAACGACTTCTGCACCAGCTTGCAATACGGAGAATGGAAGACGAGATGGCCAAAGTCGTCCAAGTTGAAACGCTTCTCTGAACCGTCTGTCAAGAAGAAGACGAATGATTAGACTCCTCTTTACCTTTTGCCTGCTTGTAACACACTGGATTCCAATCCAGTGACACAGTTGGAAAGAGCAATGAGAACACTTTTCACCCAAATACCAACACTTGCTCTGCTTTATCTCTTAAACCCCTTTCGTCTTGTTGCACCTCCCCTCCCACGTCTGCACCGTGCACACTGCGCTAGCTAGGTACAAAATACGGTAACACTTCATTTTACGGGTCAGCAAATTTCAGAGTAGAGTTGGAAACGTTCATAACGTGTCTTTAATAGCCTCATGTTCTTTACTGTACGTGTTGACACATCAGGTTAAAGGCTCATCTCATTAAACTACTTTATGTTCAGTGAACTTAGGGTCAACTTCTTAGCACCGCAAGCAGGTAACGTCCTAAACCCTCTTAACTAATCAGGCCATTATCACACCAGTCCCTCCACATGCAGAAAGGTACTCTGACTATCACATACAACAGGTAAAGAAGAAGTTACAGTCAACTGTAATAATACAACTGCTCTTATTATGTAGCAGTATGATGGTTTTCCTGCTGGAACGTTAGATCTGTATTTGTAGGTGTTCAGATGTATGATCTTTAACATGGAGCAGTAATAAAATTGAATGAGTTACTAATGACGATTTCCACCGCATGGTAAGGCTTGGATTAACTCAATTTTGGTACCACGTACTTTTCTCAATTTCGTTTTCCACTGAAGACACAGTAGTAGCTATGAACGCAGAATTCTTAGCTGTTCGTCACAGACAACCAAACAAACCTGCAATTGATGGTAGCTTGGCTATTTAAAAATGGCGAGTTTGTGCAGGATCTCTGATACCTCTGCACCTCTTGGGCTTGCGGTGTTGTACTTTTTCTAACTGTAAAAACTATATAAAACAAGCCTACATGGAACACTTAAATGGGGATCAGTCTATATGGACCATAAACAACAGTTTGAACCCACCTCTTTGCCACTGTGCGTGGATCTTGTTGCGATACACGGAGTAGCAGCGGTCCAAGGCACTCAGGTAGCACTCTATCGACAGCTTGCCGTCCACCACGGGATACTCTGACATCAGGTCTGGCTTGTAGAAGTCGTATGCATGCTGCATGTGGGTTCCTCGCAAACCTGCACAACAGATCAATTCAGCTCCTTCGATATGTAGTACTCCTATGTATGTATGACTGCACTATCTGCACTCCCATCTTTGTCTAGTAATCAGTAAACAGTTGCATGATGGGATTAGCTAAATAACAGTGGGGTCTTGTTGTAACAAATTGTGCACAACAAACAGTTCCTTAACTGACCTCGTTCAAAGGCCAGAGGAGCATTGGGCCCGACCAGCATGGCCACAGCACCGGCCCCTCCCGTAGGCCGGGCACTTCCTGTGGCGTAGACAGCAATGTCGCCCGCTACAACCAAAGCATAACGCCCTGCAGAAAGGAAACATGAGGAGAAGGGAAAAGCAGATTTTTATTAACCCATTGTATAGGAGTGTAACAAGTCATTTGTTGCAACGATTACGGCTGCTTAAATGCATCGATCTGCTAAAATGGTGTAATCTGATCAGTCAGGCTTTAGCAGTAATCACTACGAAACTCTTCATAATGATGCAACTGAATGAAAACTTCTACACTTCTGATATTTTATAGACTAAACAATTGAGCCATGAGTGGAAAACAAACTCTGTAATACCGAAAACACATCAATATTAACACAAGTTTGTTCCCTCACCATCCCATGAGCTGGACTCCACCCAGTTGACAGCATTGAAGAGTGCAGCTGTGCCTCCGTAGCAGGCGTTTGTGGTGTCAATGCCCTCCACATCTGTATTGCCAGAGTCCTCAAACAGCTGCATGATGACCGTCTTGACAGACTTGGACTTGTCGATGATGGTCTCAGTGCCGACCTCCAATCGACCCACGCTGTCATAGGACAGACCGTTCTTCTCCATCAACCTCTGGACGACCGTCAGGCACAAAGAGTTGATGTCCTCGCGGTCTGAGCAGAAGCCCATGCGAGCTTGGCCCAGGCCCACGGTGTATTTACCAGCTGCCACGCCATCTAACTGCTCAAGCTCGGCCTGGTCAACATACTGGGACGGGAAGTACAGTTCCAAGGCAATGATACCCACATCTTTGGGCCATGGTCCCAAGCAACTGATTGGGGCTGATCCTGGCATCCTGAATGGGATGAGAAGAGGTTTCATGTCAGCATATTAATCTGATACATTGGTAGTGTCGGAATACTACAACTTTGAAAAGTTTTCAGTAATTAACCAGGCTCAATCAATCAACCAAAGCTACATGTGCACAGCCCACAGCTTCCAAAACGTTAACAACTGTAATAACATTGTTAAGTAGGTCAAAGTGCATCCTGCTTACTCTGTTTGAATAATACCAGCCAATACTTACATCCATCCAGAGTGTAATTTTTTAAAATTTTTATTTTGGCCATTATTAGATAGTGTCAGTGATAGAGGTATTGTTCATTTTAATGCTTATTTATTCTATCCTTTTTAGTGCACTTACGGGAGCTGGGAGAAACAATATTTTGTTTCCTTCTGTGTATGCAAATACTCAGTGAAATGACAATAAAGTCAATCTTGAATCTTGATAGTTGTGAAAGGGGGAAAGAGAGGGGATGACATGCTGCAAAGGGCAACGTCCTGTAATAATCTTGCACATGTTGAAATTTGCACATCTACATTTGAACATTTACTACCTCAATTTTTTTTTTATTAAAGAACAAAACATTGTAACTTGCACACTTATAACTAATGTATATAGTATCTTGCACAGATTGCTAATGTATATAGTATGTTACTGCACACTTGCTAATGTATATAGAGGGTTATCCTATGTTTATAATTTAGATTTTTTATGATAGTTGTAGTAGTCAGGGATATTTATAGTGTATTCCAGTATTCTAGGATATATTTCTCTAGTGTTGACATGTACATTTTATGTACTGTTACTATGCATTGTCTGTATAAACTGCTGCAGTAACAATAACTTCCCAATTTGAGATCAATAGGAGTACATCTATCTATCTATCTATCTATCCATCCATGTATCCATCTATCTATCTATCTATCCATCCATGTATCCATCTATCTATCCATCCATCTATCTATCTATCTATCAATCAATCTATGGACTCAGCCTCAGGTAACCTTAGACACCAGTGTTGTTCCACTGTTAGCTTAGAGATCTCACAGCTAATGCTATTTAGCTAGGTTACAAGGTTACTGAGCAGCTAGCATGTCAGCTAAGATCATTGCACTACTTAATAGAAAGTCACTTATTGCCATATTATTATTGTATCTGCTTTACTTGACCTTTAAACACCAACCAAACGAACTACAACGCCGGTTGCGTTGCACACACACCACTAGCTAAGGTTACCAAAGAAGCTAACTACCTAGAAAAGCCATCAGAAGGAGCTTATCTGAACTAACGGCATTTAATGTTATGTCAAAACATGTGACAGCTAGCGAGCATTTATCTTATATTGAAGATGCCACGTACCTAAACAGCTACATAAAGCTGCAGTGTTGTTGTTGAGAGAGCAGATAAGAGAGAGGAGAGGAGAGCTAACTGGGTGAAAGGGCAACGACGGGATTTCCTGGAACTTTAATTCTGTAACCCGTTAGACTCTATCACACTGAATAGATTAGAAATAGAGAATAGAAAGCTTTATTGTCATCCTATTAAATACAACGAGATTCACAGTTGCCACTTCTGGTCTGTGCTTTTAAAACAAATACTTGACAAAGACTAAACGAGGCAGATAAAACATAACAGGTAAAACACACACAGTTATGAAGAAAATAAAACAGGTAAAGTAGATGTAATAAATATAAACAGAAGTGTTACACGAGAGGAATAAAATATAAAAATAGATGTAATGTAAACAGAGATAATTTACACTTGTAAAATAGGTAGGGTAGATGTAATAAATAAATAGAAACAGAAGTGTTACACTAGAGGTATAAAATATAAAATATATGTAATGTAAACAGAGATAACTGCACTTGTAAGATAGGTAGAGTAGATGTAATAAAGAAAATGTGATGGAACACTTATGAAACAATGACTGGTTTGTTACTTAAATGAATGTGACAATGGTTTTCATTTAGTTGATTAAAATTCCCTATGGCAGGACACAGGAATTTGCTGGGTCATAATACAGAGGAACAAGCATATTATTATTATACATATAATTATTATATATTTTTAAAAGATTTTAAAACATATTTGACTATGATTGAAAACTTACAACTAAAAAACTTAATGTTTTAACCTTTACAGTATTTAATCAAATTATAATATTTTTGTAGATTGTTTTTATGCTACTTCTTTTTGGTTTTATTTACAGAAAAAACGTATAATATAAAAATATATCATACTAATAAAATTTGATATATTACTCCACTTTTAACAATCCCAGTTTTTTGGCAGATGAAATTTACATAATTAATTTGATTAATGTCTTTGCAAAATGTTATATACATAAAATAATATGGCTTTAAACAATACCCTGATTTTATACTTTAAGGATACTGATTTTAAAGCATGATGATGCCAGCCAGTTAAGATTGTTTTGTCACACAGAAGGGGACACTTATGAAAGAATAGACTGGTTTGTTACCTAAAAGAATGTGACAATAGTTTTCATTTAGTTGATTAAAAATCACTATGGTAGGACACTGGAATTTGCTGGGTCATAATACAGAGAAACAGCATGATGATGCCAGCCAGTTAAGATTGTTACCCGGACACATATAACTGACGGACCAGAAATTAGCATCCCGAGCTAACAGGCTAATATCATCTAAAAACACGAATTAAACGCATTCAAAATTAGATTTTCTTGTGTGTCGTCTTTGGGATTAAGTTTATGAATTAGCAGACCTCACCTGTGTGTGTGAAGTTAACTCCAGAGATGATGAGAGTTGAAACCGTTACTCCAGTCAGTCCAGTCTGTGTGACGGCCACCGGCACAACTAGTGTATTTATATATGACGACAGCAGCACCTGGAGCTAACCGACCAATCACAGCTCAGAGATATCATGCGGCCGCAGATTTCTGACCAATCAGAATAGAGCATTCACAACCACGCGCCAAAGGCCGTATCTGCTTGGCCAATGGGGTGAGTTGTACGATGTCTGGTGAGAGAGAAGGAGCCAATCAGATTGCGAGAGTAAGTCCTGGCGCGGTGGACAGAGTGGGGCAGCGTTTCAAGATCAGAGCAGCGTGTCCATGGCAACATGTCATCCATTCATGCAGTCAGTGGGACATGCTTCCTGCCTTTTTATACTATGTGCAAACTTTTATGGGAAAAATAAGCCCAATAAAAATTAAATAATCTGTTTTTTTCTTAAGGATTTAATGTTTTGAGCTTTCCAGTATTTAATAAAATTATAATATTTTTGTAGATTGTTTTTATGCTACTTCTTTTTGGTTTTATTTACAGAAAAAACTTCTCAAAACATTTTGAAAAACATATTATGCTAATGAAGTTTGAGATATTACACACTTTTAATAATCCCAGTTTTTTGGCAGATGAAATTTACATAATTTTCATTGACTAAGCTACTGGAGTTACCCTGCACTATACTCATTTTTAACAGTCTCTTCTGCACTTTTTAATAGTTTTGTATCACAGTTGTTACCCTGCATTATATTCAGTTTTAACAGTTTTCTTCATCTCCTTGTGTTTTTATATCTGGTATATTTTTTTGAACTTTGTACTTTGCACTACTAACTTTTTTACTGCCTTTTTACTAACATGTTTTGCACTATGGAACTGGGATGCTGGAAACTTGAATTTCCCTCGGGATCAATAAAGTTGGTATCTATCTATCTATCTATCTATCTATCTATCTAATTCATTTGATTAATATTTTAGCAAAATATTACATAAAATGATATGGCTTAAAACAATACCCTCACTTTATATTTTTTAAAAGATACTGATTTTAAAACATATTTGACTATGTTTGAAAACTTAAAACTCAAAAATTCTAAATTGGAAAAAACTATTAGATTGTTTAGATATTTAAAATGTATTACAATTGCTTAACAGACCCAGATTGATTTGTTTTTATTCATCTTTTCCTTTTCCTTATATTTTATTTTTATACTGTAAAATATATTTGCAGAATTCTTTGTAATGAAAAATCGGAATATGTTTTTATAACTATTGAACTTTTGAATTAAGGTATGAAAAAAAAAATACCATGTTCATATAATTTCCGGTGATGACCGTCAGCGCTCGGGTATTACTAATACTGTGAATGTAAGTGTAAATGTAGCAATACTCAAGTAAGTTTAAGTACCTCAAATTTATACTTAAGTACAGAACTTGAATATATTATTTTGTATTATAGAAAAATAAAATAAAGGTCTGTAACCCTCCTGCACTCACACATATTAGTTTTCCACTTCATACATAACTTTGTCTTAACGTAGTTGACTTTGACCTTTGTCCCATTCCACATGCATAAGATAACATCTTCTGTTACATACATCATAGGTTATTTATATTTGTCAGTGCATTAGATTCCATTTGTAGCGTGCACATGTAGTTAACAAGTTACATAGAGGTCCACTGAAACTAAACTTTCAAACTAAACTCATCAATATAACCGTTGACAGTTTTAGCTCACTCGTCACTGAGGTATTCATTCTGATCGTTCTTAAGCGTTGTCTGTACTTGTCTGTCTCTTCAACTACAGTGGCTGTGTGAAATGACTGCTTATTTTGCTAGTGGGCGTTGCAGTAGTCTTTAGTGCCTATGGTGTGTCTAATCATGCCACCTGCTATTAACTAGTAATGTACTGCTTATGCAGCTGGCATTATCTTTTTCATCACAATATGTGTTTTGTTCTTGTTTATTTATTTAAAAAAGTTATAGAGGTGACATTTTGCCAAATTTCTTTAAAAAAAATATGTTACGTAAACTGCATAATATGGAGTTTCCAATTAATTTTTACATTTTCAATAAATACGACAATTCAAGGTATCATTTAACCCTCTGAGACCTGCGTTTCCGACCGACTTTACTGTCTTTCAGAGGCTATAGCAGCTAAATAACGCTCCAAAGTTGGGCTACATTTTGGCGAGGAGAAACTGGCATGGTCATTTTCAAAAGGGTCCCTTGACCTCTGACCTCAAGATATGTGAATGAAAATGGGTTCTATGGGTACCCACAAGTCTCCCCTTTACATACATGTCCACTTTATGATAATCACATGCAGTTTTTTGCAAGCAGTATAAATGTGTTATTTTAGCCTATTCTTAAATGGTGTATTTGAATTACATAAATTGGGTATATATTATATTATATTATAGATTATAACCAACTGTACAAATAAGCATAGTGTCTGGTATGCTCGTTACTGATATATCAGACCACTTTCTTACTGTTCCACCGAGATTAAACAAGCTGTTGCAAATGGACATGACACGAGTTGGAAATCACACTGACGGGGTTTTAAGATGAAATCAATATTTATTTTTGTAAACACATTAACAATGATGAGGATGCCTGAACTCACTTTTCACCTCTCCTCATACAGCAGCATTAAAGTCAAACATTCAAATGCTAACAACATATATTATTTCTGTCTTCATCCAGGTAACCAAAAGTTGACATATAAATGATTAAAATGAGTCCCACAAATAGTCCCCGATGTTTTTGTGCTGTAAGTAGTGCACACGTGTCAGTTACCATAAAAACTCATCATTACAACAACCTGCATGAACTGTAATAGCTTTTGATTTATCAAATCAAAATAGTGATACTAACATGTTTCCCACAGAGACATTTGATTGCGAACATACGGTTTAAGAAGTACCATTTTGAATACAAAGAATAAAAACTGCATGAGAACTCATTAAATAGACAAAACACAGAACCAGAGCAGAGCTTCCTTTGTCCCGTGGTAGTGCAATCCTTGTACTGTTAAAGGAACAATAACATGTTCTATCTAGTAGATTGGATAGAAAAATACATGTTTCTATCAATATACAACATTTGCATGTAGTTGAAGTTGAGTAAGAACAAAACGTGGTCAGCTGCTACTTCTTATTGAACTTGATTCCCGGAGTTTCTCTCCCACAGTAACAACAGCTGGCTGCCTGCTTCGGACTCCAACTCCTACATGAGACAAAAGAGAGAGATGGGGAAATGTTGAAAATGCAAAGGAAGTGCATCATCCACTGGCAAAAAGAGAACACCACCAACTTACGCTATTCTACTATTACTATTCTACGCCGTAGACATAACGTGATAATCAATTAATTGTTTAACCCTCTGAGACCAGCGGGATCACTGCATTTACTGTCTTTCAGAGGCTCTAGCAGGTTCACTTTTAGGGCTAGAGTGAAGCTTCAGATATCATGTGAAACTAGAAAAACATGTCATACCTCTTTGTCAGGAAGGAGGCTAAATAACGCTCCACAGTTGGGCTACATTTTAGCAAGAAAAAACTAGCATGGCCATTTTTAAAGGGGTCCCTTGACCTCTGACCTCAAGATATGTGGATGAAAATGGGTTCTATGGTTACCCACGAGTCTCCCCTTTAAAGGCATGCCCACTTTATGATAATCACATGCAGTCTTTTGAATGCAGTATACAGTAAACAAGTTATTTTCTCCTATTCTAAAATGTTGTATTTGAATATTTCTGCATACTGGGGTCCCTAAACAGTCTTGAATTACAAAATTTGAGTATCACTGTAAAGCTGAGACTCTTGTGGATCCAATGAACCCAATTTTATTCATGTGTGATGATGTTAGTCCCCATAGTAGCCATTTCATTGCAGTGAGACCATTTTTTGAAACGTGACCTCACTGTATACAATGACCTGTGGTCCGAGTAAGTAAAGCCATCAGAAATGTAAAGTATTTGTGAAATAGATAATATAAAGATGCAGGAATACATGGGAACGTCCTGTTATCCAACCACTGTGGGACAAGGTTTTGAAGTGTGTGGACGATCACCTTGTTTTCCTGTATTTCAGTTATGATTTTCTGTTTGTAATGATTTCAGTCATCGACTGTTGACTGTGTTATTCTCTGCTCTGCTGAGAGCAGGATGCCACAGGAAGGCTTCAAATGATTCATGTTGTCAGAGTGGGACCGTAACGAAATGGCCTCTATCAGATGAAGCCGACCCCTCACCTGGCCGTCCCTGCTGATCTGGACCTTCTTGTTGTCGTTCCATGGGTTGAGGATGTGTTGGGTGCACTGGAAGGGAAGACTCTTCTTGTGGATCCACTCAACGCTGAAAACCCCTCCTAGTCCCATGAAGCCCCAGTCCTGGCAGCTCTCCTGACTGATGATTGACGTCATGTGAGCGTAGCCCTGTGAAAATGACAAAATACATCACTTTTAAAGATCCGTATTTGCCAAGATTCTGGCACATGTGGTCGAAACTATGATAACAGAAACTACACTACATATTGTAGCGTTGGTTTTCCTATCTGTCAGAGTGTTACCTGGAAGTGTCCAGAGCCCTGAACAGAGAAGATGAGGATGATGACGGTATTCTCCAGGAAGGCCTTGGTGAGTTTGGCCTCGTTGGTTGGTGTGGTGGACCAGATACCTTTCTGCTGAGAAATGTCGATGTTCCTGACATTGCTGCTCTTCATGATGAAGTACCGCACAGATGGCAACACCAGCTGAGGGGACAGTGGCTTAGAGGTCTGCTGGAGGAAAACAACAATTATTATTTGTTGATGAGATAGTAACTAGTCAAATGAAATATGTCTATCCTATCACTGAAGGCTCTCAGGGTGACATGCACCTCCTGTTCAACTCTGCAGAGGATTCACCACAGCATCATCACAAGCTCTCAGAGACATCCTCTGCTGATAAATTCCCACACGACCACAGTACAGCTGCCCACAAACAGCTGACAAAGTGGTAAATACAGGAATGTTCCATGATGATCCTCACTTTAAGGGGACAAACGCAGTAGAGTTGTTTACTACGCTGACAACGAGCTGCCTCATGTTTTCACTTTAGGAAGATAGTGTTAAAATGTGGTCTGCAACAAAGAATGATTTGATTTTAGCCGAGCCGGTTGCCAAAAATGCCTTTTGCAACTGAAGCAGTTGTTGTTCACTTGCGGCCCCTACCGGCCGGATAAGAGGAACGAGGGCACCCGATTCGACTGTTATCAGGCCATTAAATAGGCGTTATCGGTCGCTATAAGCACCATAGATGTGGGTCAGTAGGGGCCTACTACACCTACTACGTTGTAAAAGTGAAAGTGAAACTTAAAAGCAACACATTCTAACATGTAAAACTGAATGAAACGTTACGTTTTGAACGTAAACAAAAAGGATTCTTTAGGTTTCGGCATCGAATCTACCACTTCTTTAGGTTTAGGCGAAAAAAAATACAATCACTAGATGTCGCTGTTGTGTTCTTTTATACCTTCTTTTGGTGATCTGCAATGTGAATAGATGATAAAACCTACTAGTGGGTGTACTAGGCCCCTATTGACCCACATCTATGGGGCTTAAAGCGACTGATAACTCCTATTTAATAGCCTGACAACAGTCAATGACAGTATAGCATACCTTTCCTGAGGAGGAAGGACAGGGGCTGTCAGACGGACTGTCCAAGGTCACAGAGCAGGAAGAACTAGTGGAGGAGTGAGGGTCATCAGAGAGCTGATTTATGGGCAGCGAGGCCTCGTCTCTGCTGTGGGCTTTCATCTGTGGCAGGCTTGAGGTTGCTGCCATCCTGCAGGACCTGAAGGGGAACGTGGTAAAACGGAGCAGTAGTGTGAGGATGAGAAGAAACATGAAAATAGAACATGACTGATTATCCTACATTCTCAAACACCAGCCTGGGCCTTCATTAAACACAACTGCAGAGAGAACCAGCATCCATATTGCTTCAATTGACTACATTTACCATCAACACTGATTGAACATCCACATTAAAAGGTAGCCAATTTTCCCTTTAAGAAAGTAACAGTATAACCAGAAGCTAGATGAGGAAAATGGAGATGATTCTCTGCCAGGCAGGACAATCAAAATGTTAATATCTTAAAGAACCACAATACATTACACTGCAATATAAATGTTGTTGAGACTACTTGTCATTGGTGGTGTTGGTGGTGTTGGTGGTGTTGGTGGGTAGTCGGAGGCCGTTCTTGGAGTTCTTCCCTGAAGCCTGGGGCCCGTCCTCTGATGACATGGGCCGGGGCCGCTGGCCGATCCCCGTGGGCTGCTGCAGGCCTACTTCCTGCTCCTCTGCTGCGAGCACCTGAAGGACATCAGTTTGAGCTCCAGTCATTTACTTAACAGCAAACAGCACCCAAACCACCTCAAGAATGAAGTGTACACATTAAATGTTAAAGTTAAGCACATGGATGAAACAAGGCAGGGAACGCAAACCACAGCCGTGAAGGACTTCTCAACTCAAACATACATTCCCAGCCATAATACTCTAAAAAGAGGAGGAGGAGGAGGACAACTTGTCTGAGGCTGCTCATCAGATATGTGAGACCTACATACACTGGCGTTGCTCTGTGTTGTTGTTACTTCCTGTGAAACCAGTGAAAGTTCGAGGAAGAAAAGAGAATAGGACATACAGAAACCAGGGTCCGGATGATGGCCTCGTCTTGTTGAGACCAGGGCTTCGAAGGACAACGGGTCCTCTTGATGAACAGATTTTGCCACTTCTGCCTCAGTTCAAACACCAGTCCTGCAGCCTGAAATCATGATACATAACATGAGATAAAACAGCATGGATATGCGTACACTTAACCTGATATAGATATTTTTAGGTGTCTAAAATCCGTTTTGCTGCTGCCCCCCCCCGTCCACAGCAGTACAATGCTTTGCTCCAAACTCCATCTACTATGGAGAAGGACTTCATATAACCACGCTGACAAACTCATTCATAAACTAAGATTCAAAAGGTTGAAAGGTCGACAGCGATGTTCCCTCACCTCTCTGTCCAATTGGAAGACAAGCCAGTCATCAATCCTCAGCTCAGATAGGTCCTCTGACTCGCTATCGCTGCCGTCCTGCGGACCGTCTGAAGGAAACAACATGGAGACAAAGACTGAATCTACACAGACGGGCTTCTAAATCAACTTCTGTCATAAAACACTCAAAAATGCACAGTGCCCAGCAGTGTTTTAGACTGAAGGCGTAAAGGTCAAGGGGTCAGTATTATCAGGGACCATGAGAAATTCACGGCAGTCTGGCCAATAGTCTAAATGTCTTGCCATACTTAAATAAATGCCTGAGATCTGAATAGTTTACCAGAAGCCTTCTGTACAGCAGGTTCCTGCAGGGCAGAGCTGGGTAGTTTGGCACACCCTCCAAATATAGCCACAACGATGGGAGTCGTCATGGAGCAACAGCGGACGCTGGCCATCCGGTGGCCTCGGCTCATCTCGTCGTAGATCAACCACTCTGTGGGAAGGGGCGGGGCCGATTTGGGTGGGCCGTTCTAAACAACAGCAAACACACACACACACAGACAGAGGTGAGTTAAGCTTATACCCATGGGTTAGAAGAACACCGTTTATATTTATGCAATTACGTCTGTATCATACTCCAACTGACCCTCCTCTAAGCCCCGCCCCCCGGGGCCACAATGTACAGACAGAATTACATATTAAACTAGAAAATTTCGCAAGAAATTTTGACCAGTGTGCCTGGTGCTCGGGGATGGGTGGGGGGGGGGCAGATTCAGACTGTCTGAGGTCCATAGTGAGGTCATAACTGTAGGCCCTTTCGCTGCGTGCGTGTCTGACAGTGGTTGCCATGGTGATTGGGGGGCCGTGAGGAGTGTTTAGTTTCCTGTTAACATACAGTAAGAGTTGAGGGATTTTATTTTGAAAAGTAGGTGAATACCTTTGCCTTGTGCTTCTATGCACACTGGAATGATGGGACCACTGAAGAAGGAGGTGCAGATGATGTTGGACATGGGAGTCATTGAACCATCCAGAAGTGAGTGGTCAAACCCCATAGTGCTTGTTCCCAAGAAAAATTGTACTCAACCTCGGTTCTGTTCAGACATGAGGAAACTGAACAGTATTTCCTGTTTTGATTCATATCCCATGCCCCGTATTGATGAGCTGCTAGAGAGAATCGGGAAAGCCAACTACATCACAGCATTAGACCTTTGTAAAGGTTACTGGCAAGTGCCTCTTGACCCATCTTGCAAAGAATACACAGCGTTCCAGATTCCAGGGATGGGCTTGTTCCAGTACACTGTGTTACTCTTTGGCCTTCATGGCGCACCTGCGACCTTTCAAAGATCAATGGACATTGTTCTTAATGATTGCTCCAGGTTTTCAGCTGCCTATCTTGATGATGTGGTAATCTACAGTGAATCCTGGGAAGAACACTTGCAGCATCTTGAAATCGTCCTAAGCAAGATACAGGAAGCTGGGCTGACCCTGAATGCAAACAAGTGTTCCTGGGCTCAGGAGGAGGTGAAATACCTTGGGTACCTGGTCGGCCGTGGGCAGATAAGGCCACAAATAGAGAAGATAAAGGCCATACAGATGATTCCAAGACCCCTGACCAAGAAGCAAGTGAGATCCTTTTTAGGACTGGTGGGGTGGTACAGAAGGTTTGTTCCCCATTTCTCTACATTGGCGGCACCACTCACCGAACTAACAAAAAAATCAACCTCGAAAGTGATATGGAATGATGAATGTGAACGTGCCTTCCAGGCATTGTTGGCAACGCTGAGGGAGGAGTAGCGCGGCAAAAACCGTAAGAAGAGGAATAGTAAGACTTCACTAGAAAATTTCGCAAGAAATTTTGACCAGTGTGCCTGGTGCTGGGGGGATGGGTGGGGGCTAGGGGTGGTGTGTGTGTGGAGGGGGGGGCAGAATTCAGACTGTCTGTCCATAGTGAGGTCATAACTGTAGGCCCTTTCGCTGCGTGCGTGTCTGTCAGTGGTTGCCATGGTGATTGGGGGGCCGTGAGGAGTGTTTAGTTTCCTGTTAACATACAGTAAGAGTTGAGGGATTTTATTTTGAAAAGTAGGTGAATACCTAGTTCCTGTTATCATACAATGAGAGTTGGGGGCTTTTAATCACAGGTGTAATTGATCACATTAATTATGGCCCTGATCCATTGAAGCCTGGTTTAGAGCATGCTGGCTCACTGAAATGGCGTGATACAGTAAATAGTGTGTTTGTGTGTGTGTGTGTGTGTGTGTGTGTGTGTGTGTTAGTCAGCCTGCTCTGATTGGCTAATGTGAATCAGCTGTCTAGCAGCAATCTGAAGTTGCCGTGGCGATTGGCAACTGCTGCAGTGGGGCAGTTTATAATAGGAGTTAACCAGAGACGTACATGTCATAAAAGTGCTTCTACGACAGAAACCGTGACTCCTATCGCTTAGATTGTTCATGAGACCAGTTAGGAGTCTCTGATGAACAAATGGTGTAACATTTGGGTCTGTAGTTTCAAAAATGTGACCTCGGCGGCAGTTTCGAAAAGTAGTAACTTTTTTCTCTGATCCAAAAAATTCTGTGAAATTTAATATGGGGCCCTATGGGAGCGAAGCCTGCAGTTGCTCTCACGTTCAGGCAGTTGTCGCTAAATGTGTAAGTCCGACTGATTCCATAGCTACATGTTTGCGACCGGCACAAAAATACCTACGTTTTGATGTATTAATTGTGTATGAGGAGTGGACGTTGTGGGCTACAGAGCAATTTGTTCGGAAAATTTTAAAAAAATTTCAAAGCTTTCCCGCACTCTAGCGATGATGTCACGCGCTCTAGCCCTTAACGACCCACGCAATACACACCCATTATAAAATCTGAAACGGTCTGAAAAGTTCACAAAACGTAAACTGCGATTTCGTGAAAACCGTGCCAGCTATCAAAAAATTTCCATTTGGCCAAATAAAGTCCCAAGTCTCGTGACCCGTTTAAACTTTTAATCCCGTTTCTACGTTAAAGTATGGCGACTCTGTATGGCCCCAAAGAGGAGTGTTTATGAGCACTCGTCACGTCGATTTTCAATGCATTCCAATGGAGAAAAAAATGCTTCAAAGCACACTGGAATGATGGAACCACTGAAGAAGGAGGTGCAGATGATGTTGGACATGGGAGTCATTGAACCATCCAGAAGTGAGTGGTCAAACCCCATAGTGCTTGTTCCCAAGAAAAATTGTACTCAACCTCGGTTCTGTTCAGACATGAGGAAACTGAACAGTATTTCCTGTTTTGATTCATATCCCATGCCCCGTATTGATGAGCTGCTAGAGAGAATCGGGAAAGCCAACTACATCACAGCATTAGACCTTTGTAAAGGTTACTGGCAAGTGCCTCTTGACCCATCTTGCAAAGAATACACAGCGTTCCAGATTCCAGGGATGGGCTTGTTCCAGTACACTGTGTTACTCTTTGGCCTTCATGGCGCACCTGCGACCTTTCAAAGATTAATGGACATTGTTCTTAATGATTGCTCCAGGTTTTCAGCTGCCTATCTTGATGATGGATGAAGGTTACTGGCAAGTGCCTCTTGACCCATCTTGCAAAGAATACACAGCGTTCCAGATTCCAGGGATGGGCTTGTTCCAGTACACTGTGTTACTCTTTGGCCTTCATGGCGCACCTGCGACCTTTCAAAGATTAATGGACATTGTTCTTAATGATTGCTCCAGGTTTTCAGCTGCCTATCTTGATGATGTGGTAATCTACAGTGAATCCTGGGAAGAACACTTGCAGCATCTTGAAATCGTCCTAAGCAAGATACAGGAAGTTGGGCTGACCCTGAATGCAAACAAGTGTTCCTGGGCTCAGGAGGAGGTGAAATACCTTGGGTACCTGGTCGGCCGTGGGCAGATAAGGCCACAAATAGAGAAGATAAAGGCCATACAGATGATTCCAAGACCCCTGACCAAGAAGCAAGTGAGATCCTTTTTAGGACTGGTGGGGTGGTACAGAAGGTTTGTTCCCCATTTCTCTACATTGGCGGCACCACTCACCGAACTAACAAAAAAATCAACCTCGAAAGTGATATAGAATGATGAATGTGAACGTGCCTTCCAGGCATTGTTGGCAACGCTGAGGGAGGAGTAGCGCGGCAAAAACCGTAAGAAGAGGAATAGTAAGACTTCACTAGAAAATTTCGCAAGAAATTTTGACCAGTGTGCCTGGTGCTGGGGGGGTCTGAGGACCATAGTGAGGTTTTAAGAAGGTGGATGAAAGGCCCAATAAAGTCCCAAGTCTCGTGACCCGTTAAACTTTTAATAATTTTTCTACGTTAAAGTATGGCGACTCTGTACGGCCCTAAAGAGGAGTGTTTTTGAGCTCTCTTCACATCGATTTGCCACTCATTCCTGTCGAGCAAATAAATCGCGCTTTCGCGCGTTTTTTTCGGAGGCCGTTACGCGAATCTCTTAGTCAGGTCATAGCACACCATTCCCGATCATTCCGCACGTTTTGATGTACTTTTTGTACAGGTGTTGGCAACACTGCGGCAGGAGTAGTGCGGCAAAAACCGTAAGAAGAGGAATAGTAAGACTTCACGAGAAAATTTCGCAAGAAATTTTGACCAGTGTGCCTGGTGCTGGGGGGATGGGTGGGGGCTAGGGGTGTTGTGAATGTGGAGGGGGGGGCACATTCAGACTGTCTGAGGTCCATAGTGATGTCAGCACTGTAGGCCCTTTCGCTGCGTGCGTGTCTGTCAGTGGTTGCCATGGTGATTGGGGGGCCGTGAGGAGTGTTTAGTTTCCTGTTAACATACAGTAAGAGTTGAGGGATTTTATTTTGAAAAGTAGGTGAATACCTAGTTCCTGTTATCATACAATGAGAGTTGGGGGCTTTTAATCACAGGTGTAATTGATCACATTAATTATGGCCCTGATCCATTGAAGCCCTGGTTTAGAGCATGCTGGCTCACTGAAATGGCGTGATACAGTAAATAGTTTGTGTTTGTGTGTGTGTGTGTGTGTGTGTGTTAGTCAGCCTGCTCTGATTGGCTAATGTGAATCAGCTGTCTAGCAGCAATCTGAAGTTGCCGTGGTGATTGGCCACTGCTGCAGTGGGGCAGTTTATAATAGGAGTTAACCAGAGACGTACATGTCATAAAAGTGCTTCTACGACAGAAACCGTGACTCCTATCGCTTAGATTGTTCATGAGACCAGTTAGGAGTCTCTGATGAACAAATGGTGTAACATTTGGGTCTGTAGTTTCAAAAATGTGACTTCGGCGGCAGTTTTGAAAAGTATTAACTTTTTTCTCTGATCCAAAAGATTCTGTGAAATTTAATATGGGGCCCTATGGGAGCGAAGCCTGCAGTTGCTCTCACGTTCAGGCATGTGTCGCCAAATGTGTAAGTCAGACTGATTCCATAGCTACATGACTGTGACCGGCACAAAAATACCTACGTTTTGATGTATTAATTGTGTATGAGGAGTGGACGTTGTGGGCTACAGAGCAATTTGTTCAGAAAATTTTCAAAAGATTTCAAAGCTTTCCCGCACTCTAGCGATGATGTCACGCGCTCTAGCCCTTAACGACCCACGCAATACACACTCATTATAAAATCTGAAACGGTCTGAAAATTTCACAAAACGTAAACTGCGATTTCGTGAAAACCGTGCCGGCTATCAAAAAATTTCCATTCGGCCAAATAAAGTCCCAAGTCTCGTGACCCGTTTAAACTTTTAATCACGTTTCTACGTTAAAGTATGGCGACTCTGTATGGCCCCAAAGAGGAGTGTTTATGAGCACTCGTCACGTCGATTTTCAATGCAATGGAGAAAAAAATCGCGCTTTCGCACGATTTTCTCGGAAACCGCTGCGCGAATCTCTTAGTCAGGTCATAGCACACGATTCCCGATCATTCCGCACGTTTTGATGTAATTTTTGTACCTGTGCTGGCAACGCTGCCGGAGGAGTAGCGCGGCAAAGTTTAGGCAGAAGTCAGAAGAAGAAAATAAGCCCGCAGGATAATAGACCAGTGTGCTTTGCACAAGGCTTTGCCTTGTGCTTCTAGGCACACTGGAATGAAATGATTTGCTTTCCTACCTCCTTGAACTGGGACTGGCTCAGGATGGATGTGGGATGAAAGTGGACCTTCTTCTCTCTGTTACTAGAGAGCATGGAGGTCTCCGGGTTGATGTGGACCAGGTTTGGGTACATGCCAGCCACCAGGGCTGCCTTCACCACGGCCCAGTTCTCAGAGTTCAGATTCACGTCGCGGATGTCACTGCCCCCACGGGCTCGCACGAAACCTGGGTAACAAAGAGACCGTGTTAAATTCGAATCTCCATTATTGTGATAACGACACCGAGAAAACCAAAAAGGCCAATAATAGATAACAGGCAGTTACACATGTTGAGTGTAGAATATAAAGGAAATGAAAGTGGAACTGACCGATGGCACGGAGCTGTCCCAGCAGCTGCGTCCTCATGCCAAGTATCATGTCCATGGTGGCCTGGGACAGGAAGTTCTTCTCACAGAAGGATCTCTCCCAGCCTTCGCTGCGGGCCTTCTGCCATGCCTGACACCACACAGGACAAAAAGGACGCTTGTTTCAACTAGGGCTATGGAATATGACTTCATAATAAGGCTGCTCTATTTATTCATTTATTGTGATCACTAAGGGGGTTCTAATACCCACGTTGAGAGCATTCTCCCCTCAAATGACCCAAAACCTCAAATGACCCAAAACGCACATCTTATATGGACCCCCACACCTACCTGGAAGGCTCTCAGCAGGGCCATGTGGTCGCTGAAGGTGCTGCAAGTGAAACGTTTGCGGTAGTGTAGTGCAGCTCTTTTCTGAGCTCCCTGGGCGGGAAGGACGAAGGGGTCACGGTAGGCCAGCGTACAGGCAATGGTTAGAATGGGGTCCAGACACTTGAGCACCACAGCGCACAGCACCATCTTGCCCAGGTGGGGCTCCACAGGTAGATCAGCCAGGTGGTAGCCCAGATCAGTCAGGTCTTCATACTGGTCCATAGCATCTATTGTCTGAAGAGAAAGGTGGTGGGAATCAGTACTAACTCAATGACTTTTGAGTTGCTGGAATACTGCATGTGGATGTGTCGGCGTGCATGTGGAGGCTTGTCTGTGTGTCAGAGATCAGAATTAATTGAGGTATATAGTAATATTTGTGTTAGTATTTGTTACCTTTAGCATCTGCACAGCGTTCCTGATGGCATGTGGAGCAGGAGGCTGTGGAGCTCGAGACAAGAACTCAGCTACCTTACAGGAGGACGGGACCAGCAGTTTGGTCTGCAGACACAGTTCCTGACAAACACACAACATGACATATTATTAATTATCATTATTAAGTCTACTGCATTCTTTAAGTAACACTGTGTTGGTGCTCATCAAGATTTACTTAAAGGTGCTATACGATATCCAGAGCATTAATATAGCAGTAAACAACTATTGTCTATGTGAAGATATAGAGGAGTGTGTGTGTGTGTGTGTGTGTGTGTGTGTGTGTGTGTGTGTGTGTGTGTGTGTCGCTACCTGCAGTGGCATCCGGAGCAGCTGTGGAACCTGGAACTCCAGCATGTTTTTGAACCTGAGTCGACTGAAGAGGTGGAAGCAAATCCCTGGTCTGCAGCGGCCGGCTCTGTGGACAGGTCACACATTCAGTAGATTCTTTAGCTGATTCAAACTTAGTTCCATCATCCATTATCTTTAATCGCTTATCCTATTCAGGGTCGCGGGAGGGGGGGGGGGAGCTGGAGCCAATTGCTTCTTTTGGGCTTGTTTCTATTAGACCTGGTTGCTTGTTTCTCTTGCAAGATCTGGCAACACTGGCTGACACACTTAACCCCAACCTTCATGCGCACAGAAGGCCCTCTTGCTGCGAGGCGACAGTGCTAACCACTGCACCACCGTGCAGCCAGTATCAGGGGTTAAAAACTGATATTAACAGCCGAGGCTTTTACATTTAGTCACAAGCATAACATATCAGGTGAGATGTAAGATTTAACATCTTATGAAGTCATTCAAAATTCAGAATATGGACATCGTTGATGTTACCTTCCCTTCCTTTGCAGAGCGCTGGCTTTCGAGATCCAAACCGTCTTTAACATGGATACATGACTGACGGTATCAAAGGACTTCTACAACAGGAAAAAAAACCATTCAAGAGTTAATTACTAAGTGGACTTCTATCTATTGTTAGACTTCATGTTACTCTTGTGTTGTAAATCCAACCGCTCTTCAGCAGTAACCGTACCTCTTTGACCTTTCCCGAATCGATGACAAAGATCACATCGTTGATGGTGATGCTCGTCTCGGCAATGTTAGTTGAAAGAATCTGAAAGGGAAAAAAATGACCAGTTATTACCCAGCTTGATAGAGGGTGAATTACCTTCATATTTCCTTTACTAGTCATCAATCAGCAGCTACTTGTCATAGACAATAGACAGAATGCGTCATACAGACGGAAGAAGAAGAAGGGTGGGGTAACAGGAATGTGCTGCTCGGTGTTGATGTTGGGGAATAGTGTGAGTGTCTTGAGGGACATCAGAGACTCACTATCTTCCTGATACCGGGTGGAGAGGTCTTCATGGCTCTCTTCTGATCCAGAGTCTGCATGTCTGAATGTAGAGTGAACACCTGGTACCTGAGAGACGACACAACTCTGTCAGAGACACACTACAGAATAATAATAATAAGGCCCATGTTTAAGGCAAGGACCGAGTCTACACCCATTTTAAGAATGCTGTATTTATCATAAGTTAAAATACCATCAAGAAACATCTCTAACTTATCATGACTTTAAATTAACATAACTAAAAACATACAGTACTATAGGTATTGCATTTTCCATTCGTCTTATGTACAGCATGTGTTTCACCTGTCAGGGTGGGTGGAGAACCTCTTATCGTCATACAGGATGCGGTCCCTTAGTGTCACTATCTCATCGTATCCAGGAAGGAAAATCAGGACAGCACCTGAAGACCAACAGATAAAAGCTCACATTCTCATAATCCTGAAATATCATCATCCGTGTTCCCTGAAATCTGGCTGGGATTAATAGACATGTTCACCAGGCAACGGGGTCAATAACGCTGCTCAATAAGCAGCTGTGTTGTTCAAAAATCCAGTGCGAAGGCTCACCGTCGCCGGTGGTGGAGCAGATGTTGTGCAGCAGATCCATGATGAGGTCCAGGTCCACCCGCTCATCGTCAAAGCTGTGGTGGTACAGTTTGAGCAGCTCCTGCTCTTCGGTGCTCATCTCTGTGCTGCCACACTGCACCAGAGTGGACTCATCCGGGCAGCCCTCCTCTCCCAAAGGACTGCACAGTAACAGGAGTGTAGGTGTAAGCAGACGGGAGCCCGATAAGTTTATAAACCTTCTCAAACAGTATGACGAGCCTTTACTTTATGGACTTTATAGTTTAGTTTTGCTCCTTGAGGTCAACATTACACTCACATGGAAGATTTGAGTAGATCCATAGCGTCTGTCTGCTGGAAGTGTTTGGCAAAGTCTAAGGCTGACCTGAAATGAGATAAAAAAAACTGTCGCTCAATGCATTCACATGTACCAAACAGCTTGAAGGAATATGAAAACGAAACAACGTTGTAGGTACATATACAGATTTAGAAGTGGAAAGTTTGCAGTTCGTACAGCTACATTATTGGTTATATCGTGAAGACCTCCCTCCATTTCTACGGACAATGAAAGGAAAACTAACAAATATGGTCGTGAATCCCAATAAATTTAGATTTGGACTTCATTTAGCATAACATCAGCTGGGTAACAGAACATGGTGGGTGTCCTACCACCCATTGGATGCCTTCATGTTGATGTCCGCCCCCATGTTGAGCAGCTGCTCCATCTGCGTGAGGAACCCTCGACCTGCTGCCACCATCAGAGGCGTGGCCCCGGTGTCACTGTGCCTGTAGTCCACTGGGAAGAGAATACAAGTATTGAGCCTCAGCCTTCAGAACTTTAATACATCCATTCATTTTTCTACACCCACAATGTATGTTCAGGACAGCACACTAAAATGTTAATTACCAAGGAAACAGTTCAACATTTTGGGAAATGCGCTTTTTTGCTGAGAGTTAGAGGAGAAGATCGATACCACGCTCTAAATGCACATACTAATGCGCCATCAGCATCATCTCGAACAAGCCTATTTTCAAAGTTGCACAATGAATGAATGATTGCAGAAAGGAGGAAGTAAAAGCCCCGTGAGTCCTTACCGTTCACACTTTCATAGAGGATGAGGTTGAAGAGCTGAATGAAAGCATCCTGGTCTTCACCGAGGAAAATGTTGGAGATGCACGAGTCCATCTCCTTCAGCAGCCACGGCTCCAGCTGCTCCGTGTCATTCTCAGTCTGTGAATCATCAACATCAACACACCCGTACTCAACACAACTTGTCTGGATGAAACCATTACCAAATAGAGACATGTGTTAGCCGTGTGTTTACTACATGTTTATTGCATATAGAGCAGGGAAGTGAGATCGGATCACAAGTGGCCACTCAAGACGCATGTGGAGACGCATTCCAATGCCAGGTATGAACAGACGTACTTGCTGTCCACTTGTGTTCGGATCACTCAGGATGCATGTTAATACCAGGTCTGAACAGGGCCTATGTGTGTATGTGTGTATGTGTGTGTGTGTGTGTGTGTGTGTGTGTGTGTGTATGTGTATGTGTATGTGTGTGTGTGTGTGTGTGTGTGTGTGTGTGTGTGTGTGTGTGTGTGTGTGTGTGTGTGTGTGTGTGTGTATGTGTTGGTTTACCGGCTTGTTGAAGGTGCTGTCCTCTCTGTCCGGGGAGCTGCCGTCCTGGAGGAAGCTGGGGACGGACACAGGGCTCCTCTGTCTCTCCTCCTCTACTGCCTTACACCACTCCGTCAAACATTTCTGCTTCTTCTCCTCTGAGAACCAGAACATGTGATATTACACAGAGGGGGATTAAGACCAAGCCGCGTGGAAGGCTGAGATGCATAGTTTTTAAATTTAGTCTGACTCCGTTGGACTAATTAATAAAAAGCTTCATACTTTTCTGTGTCTCTTCCTTGTATTTCCTCATGTCCTTATTGTTAAAGCCCGTCATCCTCAGGATGTCCTCCAGAAAGAGTTCCTTCACTTCAAACATTCTTCCTGTGACTGAACATACAAAACAAAAACTCTGACTCAAACATGCAAACTGCACTAACGTAGAAGCAAACCTCTAAAGCAGTTAACACCTTCTATGAGCATTCATTGAATGAACACAGAGTTAGTTAGCAGGACGTACGGTGGATGACAGGGCAGGAGCCAAAGTACTTAAGGAACAGGTCTACATCCAGAGCTGCACTGGACAGGATCAGTTTCAGCGTGGGGATCTTCTGAAGAACATCCCGCATCTTAGTGAGCAGGAAGTCGGTCAAACCATCACGCTCGTGCACCTCGTCCTGTTAAAACACAGCACAGTCACTTTAACACGGTGAGTTTTATCAGAGAGGTCAAAACAAAAGTCAAACTGGGAGCTGAAACACCTTAAGAGAGTAAACTTGAGGAACTTAACACCCCCTGAACATCTTGTTTTGCTGACTTCCAGTGGTTAAACAGCTTCTAGCAGTGATGTACTGGTGGACCCGGTGACATCACTGCTGGGTGTGGTTACTCACATTACAACCAGGGAGGGCAGCAAAACACTGCTTTTCAGCCTGCTGTTATGTTACTCCTCAAAGAACAATCCCAACTCCATAAAGCAGGATTACAGAGTTAAGCATCTTTATGATGAGACTTCATGTCCTGTTTATTTGTAGTTTGTTTGATGCTCACCACAATGGCGTGTGTGACAGTCGTCAGGCTGGCGTCTCCTGCCATCAATGTCCTGAGGAACACTCCACTGGTGCAAAAGGTCAGCAGTGTCTTGGGCGAGACCCTGAGGTTTCAAAGTCAACAGTTATTTCCATATTAAGCAATAGAATAGAAGTGTTCCACAACCTCGCAAATGTATATATCTGTGATCTATATCTGATTGAACTGGATTCTAACTCAAGTTGTCTTGATTTCCTGACTGGCAGCTACTGTAGCTCGTCCTTGAATTGAACTAGCTGCTCTACTGTGAGTGTATATTATTAACATATGAAGTGTTGGTGTCTTTCTACCAAAGATAAAAGGCTGTGACGTAATGTACCTGCTCTCTAGTCTGATGTGATAACCGATGGTCTGGCCCACGCTCTCTCCTCTCTCGGCTGCCACTCTCTCAGCCACAGCGATGGCAGCCAGACGTCGAGGCTGAGTGCAGAAGATCCTGCAGGGCTCTCCCTTCCTGCTGCAGTCATCCAGCAGGAACTGTGGGATCTGGACGATGCACAGTGACACTGGATTACCTTTACAGATCTCATCCTAAGGCTCTATCTTTTACCACACATACTACATAATAGTTATCCAATAGCAGCGGATTTAGTGCCTCCAAAAATGTGAAAGTTTGTCAGACAAACCCACCTGTGTAGTTTTTCCAGAGCCGGTCTCTCCCACCACCAACACCACCCGGTTCTCTCTGACGAGCTGGACGATCTCGTCCTGGCGTTCATGCACGGGTAGGGAGCGTCGAAAACTGTCCAGATCTGATGGACTCCTCCTCCGAGGCACCATGGGTATGCCGTTGTTTAAGCGCCCGCTTGCCCGGTTCCTCTCACAACTGACGTCTAAGGGAAGAGCGGAAGAATTAATACTTGACACTATACAACACACCTGTTGACTTGTTTTTTCCATCTTGAAATAATTAGTCATGTTTGCATGGTATGAGGAGTTAGATTGGTTTGATATGTACATTTTATCACTACTCAACAATATACAGAGTGAGCAGTGAGGTTGATTTTGTTTCAACATCCATGTGTGTGTGAGAGTGTATATTTTTCCTCCAGAGAAGGACTAGTAGTAGTAGTAGTATTTGGGTGACTTGGGTCTCTGGAAACATAATCAAACAATCATTTGCAAAGGTACAACTGTTGTGAGTCTATTAAGGTTTCCCTCACGTATCCCAGAGAGGAAACACTCTTGAATATTTTTTAAAATAGGTGGACAGTATAGACAGCACCCCATTACATCAGTTTTGCCATTTTTTTTTCTCATGCAGTGGACATTAACTGTCCCGCCTTCATCAGTGTAACTCACTACATAGTTCTAGTTTTAAAGGCAGATACTGACTCTCACCAGGTTCTGCAGCCACAGACATGCCTCCTTTGTTGTTGGGCTGCATGTCGATGCGTTCCTTATTGCTGATGGGAAACCTCTGAAGTAGGCTGCGGATGAAATATAAGGAATTGTGGGAGACTGTGAGGGGCATGGTAGGCCGAGGTTTGTCTGCACCGCCCTTCTTCCTGATGGTTAGGAAGCGATTCGGTCCTTTCCTGAGAGAGAGAGAGAGAGAGAGAGAGAGAGAGAAAAAGAGAGAGAGAGAGAGAGAGAGAGAGAGAGAGAGAGAGAGAGAGAGAGAGAGAGAGAGAGAGAGAAATTTCTGTCATTAACATGTTTTTAAAAACTGATTCAAGCTGCTGCTGTAAATGGTTCCATCAGAAGTCAATCACTTTCTGACCTCACCCCTTTCGATTTGAGCAAATGTTTTCCTACATGTTAACCTATGAGTGTTAGAAAGTGGTTTGATTAACCGGAATGATCAACCATACAGGAGACAGGGGCCCTCAAAGTTGGCTACAATATAGCCAACAGCAAGTAGGAATGTTTCAGGTGATCTCCCTCCAGCCAGCTGCCTCTTATTTAGGTTTTTGTTGTGAAATAAGGAAGTATCTATAGATAACTCCTCATTTCAACTTCACAAATCAGCCGTTCCTTCTCCGTTGTTGCGCATTCAACATGAACGACAGGAAAAAATAGAAACAGCATCTGACAAATGTTCAGCTCCGGTGACAAAAAGCTTGTTGGGATTTATTTATATCTGTTTATAAATAAATGTTGAAATGTGTGTGTGTGTCTGACATCTGATTCTATCCTTTATTATTTTTATGTCCGCCTTGTAAAGCACTTTGTAATGAGCACTCGTTATGATAAGTGCTATATAAATAAATAACCTTCATTATTATAATTATTATTATCAGCAACCACACAAGATATGTTTGCACACGTGTGCATGACGTCAGAGCAAGTCGGACACAAATCTAAAACGGCATGCATTGCTTGGCGATTGCCGGTGATTGATTCTGCGCAGGCCTGGCTCATCTCGAACGAGCATATTCTTAGTGATGCATGATGTACACAGGTCCTGGTGGAGGAACTTACCCTTTGCTCTTAGAAATGTAACCCAGGGACTGTGCCATTCGATGAATGAAAGCCCTCTCAGTGTTGGACAGGGAGGAGGGAAATTCCATCTCTGCTCAGAGAGGGAGAGGAAAGAGTAAATATTAGGACACTCTACAAGACTCAACTATCACACGTTCCTGCTCACACTGGGATGAGTAGTGACAGTGGTGTACCTCTGTCATATGATATAACTGACTATTATTGACCAAACAGAAGTGTTCTGCTTTTATTTTCTGATATAAAACAATAAAAAACAGTTGATACCTTTCTCATCACCGTAGTGAAACCTCTCCAGAGAGAGGTTCACCGCTATCTTGACTTCTTCATCGATGTGAATTTCTTTGAGGCCTTTGGAGCCACCACGTTGCTGGCTCCTGGCTGGTCTCTGTGCTGCTGTACCAGCATTCGACATGATGCACTGCAACACAACAACAGTGGATCTCAGCACAGGGACAGCAGCATATTTTGTGTTCAAGTTTCAAAATGTTATACTATTTAATAACAAATTCCTGTATGGCTACTTGTGTTAAGACAAAATTAGTGCTTCTGTATTTGAGAGGTTGGAGTGGTGATATTGATACGTACCATGCAGTACATTTTCTAGAAAATAAAGAAACTGTTTTACACATGAGTACTACTCAGCCTGTTAGCTACAATGCTGTTTGCACTTTGGCACCACAGACTGTCTGTCTCAACTCAATAGATGTGGATCATGTGATAGGACTCTTGTTGGCTCCCACCTGAAGGCATTCTGCTTTCCTCTGCTCTTCCTTCCAAACAAATTATTTCCGTGACTATGTGGCTAAAAGGCTACATGATAATGTTGGTGAAACTTGACCTTTGCAGAGTGGGTGATAATTAGCCATGTGAAAATTGTTTCATAATAACATTTGGGCTTTCCATGCTCAATAGTGAGAGGGGGATAGTTTAGATCAGTGGCGGCTGGTGACTATTATTTTACACTAGTTGGCTACTTATATATCTACTTACCTTCTTTATTAAACAAAAGAACATAATTCACATTCAGTTATAACAATAACAAAAGAGCCAGGGGTATATCACGCTAAACAAAAATATTAAAACCTGCATATATTGAGTGTCTTATTAGCCTTTTTCATACTTTATTTTTTCATATATGCAATTTACAGTTCGTAATTACAATAGTTTATAAACCAATTGTATAAGTAGTTGAGCTTAAAGACGAACACAATAAGTACACTAGGGAAAACAACTTCAGCATTCAAACTTGAAATAAAATTAAGGAAAGAGAAAAATAATAATAATAATAATAAAAATAATAGAAAAAATAATAAATAATAGTAAAAAAAATAATAACTTTTTTCTTAGTGAAAATTAGATAATAGTTTCACATATTGCTCAACATCCTTCAAGAAAACAACAAAATAAGATCATTTATTGCATACAGAAAGTCGCGGAAGGTCTCATTTTGTTTAGGTTAGGTTACAACCTGTTCCCTCATTTTTGCAATAAAAAAATTATTCATATGTGTAAAAAGTTACATACAGTCCCTTTAAGAATTAGAAGTTCATTGCTCTTTGAAAGGGCATTATTGAGCTAATATTTTATCATTATATCAATGGCATAAAATGGTCTTAAAATAATGACAATAATATTTATTATCGCAATTATTTCTGGGACAATATATTGTCCAACAAAAGTAGTTATCGTGACAGGCCTAACATTACTAATGAACTAACTAACATTTCTGCTGAAGATATACAATCAAGTATCTGTATCTGCAAACATTCTCTCACGGGAGTTTAGTATGTGTTCAGATAGAGTGAAGATGTCTCTGTTCAGAGCAGATTGTACACCACTGCATATACAGCCCATTTGTGGTCAAACTATAAAAAAGCGAGCTTACAGAGACTTCAGGTCGCATATAATGATGCAATGAGAATATTATTAAAAAGATGTTCCAGTGCAAGTGAGATGTTTGTGTCTGCAGGCATAAATACTTTTCAAACTGTATTAAGAAATCTCATGTACAAATTTATATGCCGGCTTAATCACTCTGAGAATGACATCATCTTGAGGTTGTCTAACATCAGATTTAGCACTACACGGTACCAATCACAGCTGTGGAGGCACTGGCATAGTAAGGCATTGATGTATGTATGTATTTATATTAATATTCATATTTTTGATATCTTTTAATCATGACTTTTTATACTGCTTCCTGTATTGTAATGTATTGTAATGTATTATATGTATTGTATTGTTGTTGTTTTTTCTTATCTGGACCTTGAGTCTGCAATAAAGTTTGAATTGAATTGAATTGTATGTTGTGTATTTTTTACCAGACTCACCTGTATGGAGGATCAATACTGGCTGGACTCAAACTGAAAGAGGGTCAGAGGACAGCAAACACGGCTGCTGGTGTGAAAACACACAGAGGAAGAGAAGATTATGGATTTATAATGCTAACATTACATGTTTATTGTGGTTCTTCAGTTGCTGGCAGAGCTGTAGACTTAAGACAGGCAGTTAACCCATCCCAGTATAACAGCAGCAGTGGGCAGCTCCTACCTGTATACAGCACAAGGGAGCAGTTTTAGGGGGTAGATGCCTTGCTCAAGGGCACAAGGGCACCTGAGACTAAAGGGCTAACTTGTACTATATACAATAAACTGTCAAGACTTAATTAACAACACTTATATCAGCGACTAGCGGGAGTGTTGTTGTTGTGTTAGCTGAATGAGCCTCTTCTTGTGTGCGTCATTTTACCCGGTATGGAGCGTTTTCAAAACACGGAACTAAAGTTCACGTTAGCCGAGTTTCCAGTTAGCTTAACGGCTGAGAGACACATCAAGATAACACGTTAGATAACTAACCTTGTTGTCATTAAACTAATGAATATGAATACTGTGATGTTACCTTGATTAGTGGAGAAGAGCTTCTAACATTAAAGCATCCAGTCAGGCTGGCGGGAGGTTAAAGGTTCCGCGTGTTTTGGCCGTTTGTTGGTGTCACGTTCTGTTTCTTCCTCCGCTCCGCCAGCAAATAGTGCCGCCAAACAACGAGAAGTACATCCGGTCTGACTCCTTCAGAATAAAATGAGGCATTATCACAAACCTAATCTGAAAACATAATTTTTACTCTACAAAGTAATGCCGTATATTATGTGTAATATTTTATTTGAAATAATTGTTTAATAACAACTTGTTAAAAAAACATGAAATTCAGATGTGGTTCTGGATTAACGCAGTATATTCATGTTAAACAGGTAACATTAAAGGTCCCATGTCGTGCTCATTTTCAGGTTCATACTTGTATTTTGGGTTTCTACTAGAACATGTTTACATGCTGTAATGTTCAAAAAAACACATTATTTTCCTCATACTGTCTGCCTGAATTTACCCTCTGTCTGAAACGCTCCGTTTTAATGCATTTCAACGGAATTGCAACGGAATTGCGTTGCTAGGAAACAGATTGGGTCCATGTTTACTTCCTGTCAGCTGATGTTATTTAAATCCACTGCAACAGGAAATAAACTGGGACACATTTAGAATGTTTATGTTTAAAACCGTGTAATAATCTATATATATTGTATATTTGTGACATCACAAATGGACAGAAATCCTGACGGCTTGTTTCAATCGCAGTTTCTGAATACGGGCTGTGCGTATTTCTCTGTATATTGAACGTTTCAATACTTTCATAGTATTTATATAGCACTTAAACCTGCTTTATACTATAACAGACATGACAATCTCACTTTTTACAATATGGATCCTTTAAAGCTTCAGTAGGCAACAATTTTTTGGCATCATTGGGCAAAAATTCCATAATAACCTTTCAGCATATAGTAATTCAAGTGATCTTTGCAGAGTGGGTGATAATTAGCCATGTGAAAAGTGTTTCATAATAACATTTGGGACTTCCATGCTAGAGCGCTGCCGAGTTCAACCGTTGATCGGGGTTCGCGAGTGATTGACAGCTGTTCGGAGACGGAAAACACATTTACAAACCTACAAGACTAAGGATACAATCAATGTACTATTAGTCTCAGAATGTGAGCCTTTCTCCAGGAGAAAGAAACTTTAAAATGTTTGATATAGTGCATATTTATAAATCATGTCAACAGCCACGAGTGAAAAAAACAGACTTTATTAATATTCACATTTGAAGTCAAAACACCATTGAAGCCAAAGGAGATCACCATCTGTACAATCAATAACAAAAGAAACCCCGGTGACAATGACACAAAGAGATCTCGCATCCAGATTTTGTCATTTCACATGTATTATGATATTACCTTGAGACATATAAATAGTTATACTGTGTTGTTGAACATTAAAGACTTCTAAAACTTCTATGAAAATTGTCTTTGCTTATGTTTTCATCTCTAGTGGCTAGAAACCCCTTAACGTGGCCCCTTTGTGAGAGAATAACTTATGTTCACAGTAGTCTAACGCAATGATCCTCCATAATGCCACGGCAAGAGTCGGCAAGTTTTTAAGGACCAACCAAACACTAAAGCAGCGAACTAACGGATCATGAAGAATATGATTGAGAACTTCTGGTCGACGACGAAATCTCAACATGAATTTAAACCTGTAAACGCTGCAGTCTGCAGGACAGAACTGCTGAAAACAACAAGACAAACACAAGTAGGATGTGGGTCACTGTGAGGAAAATAACAACAACAATGTATGGAAGTCTGTGGCTCAAAATATTCAAATTAAACTATGTAATCAAATTGAAATGTTCCTTTTACAGTATGAAATAACTGATTTCATTCATTCAATTATTATCATTATGTCATTATATCAGTGATATACTGCGGAGTACACTGAAAATTATTTGGGAATGTAATTTTCATTTTAATTCATAATTTTTCTGGCCTTAATTATGGATTTCCAAACATCAATTTGATGTCATGATTTCATTAGTCTGGCAGCCACGGAATCCCATACAACAACGAGTTCACAAAGGGCCTTTAATCAGATGGATATTTCATTGTGAAATACTAAAAAAATTACAATCGGCTTCTTGCTCAGGTGTTTGCAATCATCTCAGGTTGTTTGTGCCGATACGCGTGGGTTGTAACCCATCTCATAATGTGACAGCATTGTCTATGTTTTTAGTGTTTCACAATGAAATAGCCGTCTGATTAACGGCTTGTTAACTTTTTGCTAGAAGAGTGCCTTGGACCTTCTTTTGTGAACTTTTATATATGAATTAAATGAGATTCAACTTGCAAAGACGAAATTGCGAACACCACTTGTTCTTCCCTTTCCCAAGTCAATATTCCATTCAATTCTACATTCCTGGATAAAATTTTGGTAACAAAGCCAATAACACTGTAAATACATAAAGCCAATAACACTATTAATACCCACCTTTCTTCTTCAGCATTGAATGGAGGAAATTAACCTAAACCTAAATTATTATTACATCTTAAAATCAGTATATAACATGATAAATTCAACTGGCCAAATTCACTAAGATATCACAGCTGAATTTCTTTTTTTTTTACATTTCACTGTCACCTCATATGTGCTTAAAATCCATTATGTTCTCAAAACGTTTGATCTTCTGCCTTTAAAAGACTAAAGCTGGGCATACAGTGTACGATTTTAGAAATGTTGTTGTATAACTCCGTCTGTACGAGTAGATCGTTTGCGATGTAAAGCCAAAGCTGCGCTCTGATTACTGTAAAAAGAGTAGAAAAAAGGCACTGACTATGGGGAATCTGCTCTGCTTCAACTGTGTGAGAGGCTGTAGTCGGCTGACCAAAATGTCAGAAAATCATCCGACTGTCTGACGGCCGGTCGGGAGGAGTTCATCGGTTCTCGGTCCTCCCTGTACACTGCATGGCAAACGACGCCCGACGAAGCTGAAATTTGGTCCGACTCTAAAATGAGTCGTGTGGCTCAAAATTCGGGGACGGAAACGGGCTAAAAATCGTACAGTGTATTCCCAGTTTAATGGTTAACCTGAGCAGTCCTTTCCTTATGGTCTGTATGTTGTCTATTGCAGATTGAATCATGAATTTAGGTATTTAAAGAAGTAAAAACTAAAGTTGGAATTCTGCCTTGGACAGATTGGTTACCATCATTTTTATAAGGTCTGAAAAGTTAGGCAGCAAAGGCAAACTACTCCGGTGAAGCTTGTTGGATTTGTTCAATGACAAATGTTCAGTAACATCCAGCCCAGACGATCAGGTAAAAAGTCTCCGAGGCTCTCTTAGTTTTGATGCCGTTACGGGAGAGGCACGGTCAGTAGTCAAAACATTTCATGATGGCGTCTCTGTCAAATTTGAAATTGAGGAAAGCCTTGGAGGACCACAGGTGCTCAGAGTCTCTGCTGTGGACTGTCTGGTGACTGTTAGAGCCGAGGGGAGTCACATCTGTGAAAAGAAAAGCTCATTTACAGGTTTCATTTGTGGGGGATGTTAGCTTTTAATCTTTGGAAGTGCTGAAAATATTTTGAAAGATAGATTTGTAACCCGGTTGTCCATACATTCGATTTAATATGCCCTTTCTGGACGCATTCAGATTTATGTATGTGCACTAGATATGTGTGTTTATTATTTATATAAATTTGATTCAATATGTAATATTTGTTTTAACATGTATTTTTCTATTATTATTATTTTATTTATTGTTTCAATCATTACTTTGAATGTTTCTTATATTTATTTCATTTAATCTTATATAATTTACTCATTATAATAATAATAATAATAATAATAATAATAATAATTATAATTATTATTATTATGTGGTTAAAGTTTATTTGATACTAGGATAGATTCATTATCAATAATATATTATTATCACATTTTTTAAAAATTATTAATTTCTTATGTTATTTTATTTTTCTGGTTTCAATATTTGTTTTAAAAACAAAAAGAAATGTTGATACACGATGGAATTGACTTGTAAAATAAGCCTTTTGCTAATAAAAAATAAATCTATTAAATAGAAATCAATAATTTACCAACGTTTTGACATTACCGTCTTCTTCACGGTATTGAAACTGTAACAAACCATACCTCTCTCAAAACTGTCTTGCAGTCTTCTGGGTTGAAGTCTTTTATCGTCTTTCTGTAGAAATTGTACAAGAGTGCAAAACTTGTAATTAAACCGTCACGTACAGAGCAGCACCAATCCAAAGTTGATAATTTTTCTAATTCTACATACAGGGCCAGGGGCTTTAAAACTGGTCTAAGATACAATGGCAAAGAAGTCAGAAGAAATGTCGATTTCACTTTTTGACTGATAACTGGCACGACGTTTGACGTAGAATCACACGTGGTCTCTAAACTTAAAAACTGCAATCTGAAACAAATATGGTTTTGCACTTACTAATATGGTTTTCGCCTGTTGGTTGTTGGCTCCGTTGTCATTTGCTCCTTTCTTCACATGAGACGAGTCCTGAACTTTCTTTCCATTGCCTTTCAAATTTGGGTTCTACAGAGCAAAGAAGAACACAAGTTATGAGGTAACTGTGATGTAGAGTCTCAGATTTGATTTCACATCTCGAAGGGCTTTATCAGTAAAGCAGGCTAAACCTGCACTTAAAGGTCCCATATTGTAAAAAGTGAGATTTCCATGTCTTTTTATATATTTTTTTTAAGTGCTATATAAATACTGTTAAGCGATCAGTATGAGGAAAATAAAGTTTTTTTTTTACCATTACAGCATGTAAACATGTTCTAATAGAAACACAAAATACAAGTATGAACCTGAAAATGAGCACGATATGGGACCTTTAACCCAAAATAAGACGTTCTTACAAGTTCCCGTCAGACGTCTCACAACAACCAAAACTAATGGTGTGTTACGGCGGCTCTCATCAACCCATAATATAATGTTGAAACTTCTAAATTTACCACCAGGAAGCAGTGAACTGAATGTGAATTATGTTCTTTTGTTTAATAAAGAAAGAAAGTAGAGATAAGTAGCAAACTAGTGTAAAATAACATGATGTCGTGGGTTGGTTTTCCTCCTGTCCTCCCCAATGTTTTGAGTCACCAGCCGCCACTGGAATAATTCAACCATTGTTTTCCACAGTCTAGCAAACATGAGTAATAACATGTAAAATGCTGCTGTTGCATCATGGTTAACCGTAGCGGAGTCTTTTCTAACCTGGTTGAGCTCATACTGGCTCAGCGGGCCCAGAGTCTTCTGCTGCTTGGCTTTTGTCCAGACGTCTACCGGAAATGCATCAGTACCTGTGAGGCGGCGAGATTTTGACCTAAAACATGGAAGAAAAAAATGAAGTGAATGTTTTCTATTTTACAAGATGGACAACACTGGATTCAGGAAATATCACTACCAGCTCTCCAGCTCTTCAGACCAATTATTGTTTGTTATTCTTATCAATAACGAATTAGCAAAACCTGCCTCTGCACTTTTATTGTTTTCAAACTGGATGTGCAAATCTCAATGGATACTCTAAATTGACCATTCTTCACATTGTGTGAATGTTGAAAAGACAGAGCCTCCAGTGGCAGCTAGAAAGCAAAAATGCAAGAGTTTCCCGCTCAAACCCCTTATCAAACCGTCTTCATTTTTTTAGAGGGGTAGGGGGGTGGGAGACAGGGGATGTTCAGTGGGAGATAAACAGTCAACAGTAGATGTCACATAAATGTGGTGTACATCATCTGAAAGCTGGGAACCTGAAGATTAATTTGAGATGCAGCTCAGCACTGTGTGTCAAGTTGTTCTAGTCTTTAATAAGCAATAAAATGAATGAATGAATGCATTAAAATAAATAGTGAAATAGCATAAGGGCTTAGAACATTATGACAGAAGTACATGATGACCATCAAGTTGTTGCAGCAATTGTTGGGTTGATACCATTTGTTACACAGATTTGGTGCTAAATTTTTTATCACTCCAGAATTGATAAAAATTATTAATAATGCCTCCAAAATACCACATTAAGACACCAAGACCTTGAGGAACACCAAAGAAAAAGCCATGTTGTGATTTGGTATCAAAAACTTTTTACATTTTGAGATTTCGGCGATTGGATGTTGAGCACTTCTGTTCTAGAAACTGCTCAGAAACCCCCTTATTGTCAATCTAGGTAGTGAAGCCATCCATCCTCTGAATGCTCTAGGTCTCTAGTTTGTGGCTGTAAAGTTTCATGAGGCTGTGATTATCCTAGAGGTCACCACAAGGTCATTTTATACAATGAGGTCAAGTTTTAAAAAAATGGTCTCACTACAATGAAATGGCTACTATGGGGACTTACATCATTACACATGAATACAGTTGGGCTCATTGGATCCACAAGAGTCC
This sequence comes from Sebastes fasciatus, assembly GCF_043250625.1. Lineage (NCBI taxonomy): Eukaryota > Metazoa > Chordata > Actinopteri > Perciformes > Sebastidae > Sebastes > Sebastes fasciatus. Next base: position 5,938,003 of record NC_133813.1, read on the forward strand.
CAGCTTTACAGTGATACCCAATTTATGTAACTCCAAGACTGTTTAGTGACCCCAGTATGTAAAAATATTCAAATACATAATTTTAAAATAGGCGATCATTATCTGTGAGACCTCTGGCTGTTTTTTGACAGCTGACTTTTATCTGAGAAGTTCTACTGAGGACTGATGAAGTGTCTTTACCGAGCATTGTCTGAAGGTTTGCCTGGAGTGTTGCCGTTGTTTGCAAAGTCCTCATCGCTGTCTGTTGACTCGCCTTTCAGCTTGCTGATCCATTCTCTCAGCGGCCTGTACAGGTGGAGCAGGAAGTGTGCCATCAATACCAGTCAATTACTAGAATGAAACTAAATCACAGTTTTCAAAACATACAACAACATTGAGGCAGCCACAGATTGTTATTTTAGACGAAAGACATGAGATACAACACATTATATAGTGAGCTTCAGAGGTATAGTACACCCCGGTGAAATGTCAGAAAGGTATGAAGGCATGACAAAACAGATACTGCCCACGCCTAGATGCGACCTTCTACACACGCACCTTATGAATGGGATGGCCATGAAAAACCTGTTGGGGGCGAGTCCAAGTTTAGACTTTGGGGTCATGTCATTCCTGTGACACGGCAGCTTCTCGATAGGAAACCATTCAATGTTCTACAAGAAAAGAACAAGATTTTTTAAATGCTACAGAAACCTGGGAATCAATGTGATGAGTAAAATGTGTAAAAAAAAAAAAGGAATTCCTACCCTGATTTCTTTCCTCGTTTTGGGGTAGAACTTGGTATCCTTTGACACTCCTGGTATGATGTAGAGCCGCACCACCTGGTCAGTGATTTTCTGCTCGATGTACCCGTCTTTGCAGATGCGATTCTTGATGTCAAAGCCCGTCTCCTCCATCACCTGGAAAACACATAATATATTCAACTATAAAGCGCTGCAAAGCATTAATTATACAAGGATTTTAATGCTTGCAGTTGGTCAAAGTTGAACAGCAAAGAAACACGAGACTCACTTCACGAACTGCACAGTCATGAGGAGCTTCATCCTCGTTAACTTTGCCTTTTGGAAAACCCCAGCCGGACTTTGCAAGGTAGCCCTGAACGAGCAGTGCCTGAAGAGAAAAGGTGCACCAGTTAGCTGCAGCACGTGTTGTGGTTTTACTCAACAGCACTAGATGTACACTGGTGTCAGCCAAGTTGTAATAAACCAGAGGTATGCTTTAAATGACTTTATAAAGGCTATGTCAGGTATCGCTGCAGGGTATGAGTGTGGAAACAAAAACTCACGTTTTCTAGTGATTCATCTAGAATGATTGCTCCAAAAGTAGGTACACCCATCTTGTACTCCTTCCACTGTTCGAGGATTTTCTGAACATCCTCTCCATGAGGCAACAGAAAAGGACAGTGATGGAACAGTTCGCAGCAGTCAAGGAAAATAACGTCTAACATGAGCAACACATTTGGCTACTTGCTCTGGAACTTGCCAAGATAACCAAACTGCTGATGTTTTAATCACTGATCATTTCTTTTTAGTGGTTATTACAACAAATATCTGAGGTAAAAGAAATGTATTTAAAGGTTTGTGCTTTGTAATATGTGCAGTGCAGTACAGTGGATATGAATATAAATGAATTAACAAATGCAAAACATGGATAAAATAATGATAGGGTAATTTAACGTCATCATTCACATGTAAGGATATCAGCTTTGGCAAAGTCTCTTATCCCACAATGAGGAGCTCCTGGAGTGTTCTGCATGCAGAAGTCCAGGTAGAACCAGTGGGCCAGCTCGATCTGGAAGCACACCCGGATAGCGTTGTCCCTCTCCTCACTGGGGATGTGCAGGATGAACCGGCTGGAGAAAAACAGGAGAGGTGGGGTCAGGGTAGGGTAGTATAGAGACAGTGTGAAACTCCAAAAGGGGTGGAGGTTGGGGACAACATTCGTAGTTATTTTAACCCAAAACACTGTTTTTCCCTAAACTTAACCAACGTTTTTTTTTGTGCCTAAACCTAAAGAAGTTATAGTTTTGTTGCCTAAACCTAAAGAAGTTGTAGTTTTGATGCCTAAACCTAAAGAAGTTGTAGTTTTATTGCCTAAACCTAAAGAAGTTGTAGTTTTATTGCCTAAACCTAAAGAAGTTGTAGTTGTGTTGCTTAAACCTAAAGAAGTTGTAGTTTTGTTGCCTAAACCTAAAGAAGTTGTAGTTGTTGACTACACCTAAAGAAGTTGTAGTTTCATTGTCTAAACCTAAAGAAGTTGTAGTTTCATTGTCTAAACCTAAAGAAGTTGTAGTTTTATTGTCTAAACCTAAAGAAGTTGTAGTTTCATTGTCTAAACCTAAAGAAGTTGTAGTTGTAGTGCCTTATCTAATGAAGTTGTAGTTTTGTTGCCTAAACCTAAAGAAGTTATAGTTGTGTTGTCTAAACCTAAAGAAGTTGGGGTTTTATTTCCTTTATTTGTTGCCTAAACCTAGCTGGGTTTTTATTGCCTAAACCTGAAGAAGTTGTAGTTTTGTTGCCTAAACCTAAAGGAGTTGTAGTTGTAGTGCCTTATCTAATGAAGTTGTAGTTTTGTTGCCTAAACCTAAAGAAGTTGTAGTTTCATTGTCTAAACCTAAAGAAGTTGTAGTCTTGTTGCCTAAACCTAAAGAAGTTGTAGTTTTAGTGCCTAAACCTAGCTGTTTTTTTTTTGCGTAAACATAAAGCAATTGTAGTTTTATTGAACCTAAACAAGTTGTAGCTGCGTTGCCTATTACTTGATAGCTTGAAGTTACTTTGGGATAGCCTTAATCTTATGGTTTATTCATTTGTATGTTTATTTTAGTCTGATTTCTGGTAAGACACCTTTGTTTGTTTGTACTTGAGCTAACAGCAACTACTCCGCAGTAAGAGGTGCTAGTTTTGGTCTTTAATGCTTTCCACAAAATACAGTAAAGTCACAGTTTATTATGATTGCACTTAAATGCGTTTGACCAAACAAACTGCGATGCTTTAAGCGTGTAACGTTACCTGCAGAGGTCGTCCAGCACTCCGGAGGGGATATCCACTCGTTTTGTTTCCATGTTGGCTGTAAACATCCCGACTTTATCTCAGAGCAAGCAGCTTCAAAAGCCATAAGAGCAGCAAGATAACATTACATCCACATGTCCAACCCAGTGGATCCCCAGCTTTACAGTAGCTTTATATTAGCTTTACATTAGCTACAGAAAAGAAGCTTAAAGAGATGGAGAAGTCCTCCACCAGGAAGTAGACGGAGTCTGTTGTTTATGCTGCGTTCACAGTCACATCGTAAACTCGTAAATTCGTGTGCCTGGTTTGATAGCTCAGGCAGCATGGATCTTGGATCTTGGATCTTGGATCATGGATCTTGGATCTTGGATCTTGGATCTTGGATCATGGATCATGGATCTTGGATCTTGGATCTTGGATCTTGGATCATGGATCTTGGATCTTGGATCATGGATCTTGGATCTTGGATCTTGGATCTTGGATCATGGATCATGGATCTTGGATCTTGGATCTTGGATCTTGGATCTTGGATCATGGATCTTGGATCTTGGATCTTGGATCTTGGATCATGGATCTTGGATCATGGATCATGGATCTTGGATCATGGATCATGGATCTTGGATCATGGATCATGGATCATAAAGTTTTCTTTCTTTCTTTCTTTCTTTCTTTCTTTATTTGTTTATTTATTTATTTTTATTTATTTATAATTTTTTTTTCTTTCTGTAATTTATTTTTCTCCATTTTGTTTTATCCATATTTCATTTTATTTTATTTTGTTATGAGGAAAGGGAAGAAAGAAAGAAAAAAAAGTAAAGAATATATATATTATATATATATATATATATAATATATAAAAAGAAAAAAATGAAATATATATATATATATTTAATTTTTTCCATTTTTTTTCTTTCTTCCTTTTCCTTATAACAAAATAAAATAAAATGAAATATGGATAAAACAAAATGGAGAGAAAAATAACTTAAAGAAAGAAAAAATAATAATAAATAAAAAATAAATAAATAAATAAACAAATAAATAAACAAATAAAGAAAGAAAGAAAACTTTAAAAAAGCCAACATCACAGTCATATGGGATGGATGGGAGATTAATGCCTTGCGAGCGTTCACGCCATCAACACAGTTGTATGATTACAGAGTTCATCGTGTGAGGAATAAAACGTTGGTTAATGTGAGGATTAAAATACTGCGCATTGACATTAGCATTATTCCTTCAACATGTTCTTTAATTACGACTTGCATGTTGTCATGAACGCTATTTACACGTCTGAAAGTCGAAAAATCGGATATGACTTGAACGCGGCATTAGTTAGCAACCGGAAGTTAGTCATCCAATCAAATGCTTAGGATGGCGGTGACGCTCAACTAGACGAAAGGCTATTGGCTAATCTTTGTGTCTGTCACACATCCTGAAACTTGCTCTCATTATTCTGATCCTGTAAATTTACATGTTAATTGTGGAAAGATGTCAATAATTTTATACTTGTTAACATTTTCTCAGATTTTGCACTGTACTATAGATATATTATATTTGGTTGCTACGATTACAGTGACAAAGACAGTAATGCATTTTTTTCTTTTTAATTTAATTTTAATTCTTTTAAAAGTGTAAATTTACCAAAATAAAGACTAATTTCTTTGTATTTATGAAAGAAATGGAATTATATATCTGTCAACAATTTTTGACTGTATGCAATATCTTTAAAGTTTTTAAGTGAAATTATTGTCATACACTCGCCTGGTCTTTTTATTTTTAATTTTATGTTGGTTTTGTTTCATCTCTGTTGTCCTTTTATGGACATATTTTATATTTTTTGTGTATGAAGACTGACATCTAAGGTTACTGTCTAAAGTTTTCACACGCTAAATGAAGACATCAGATACGTAATAAAAAAACATTTTGCTGTTTATTAACAATATAAATTGACTTGAATGGGGAACAGTATGTACACATTAATAACATATAAAAATCAATACAACACAGAGATCACATTAACACAGTATATCTGTTATGTAAAGTTAAATATTCAACAATGTATAAAAATACAGCTGCTTGATACGAATAACAGTCCGACTGTTAAAAGAGACTTGAAGCACACTCAGAGGACCTGAATTTGAACTTCTTATAAAACCGGTGATGATCTGCCGAGGCAAATGATGACAAATGTTTTCTTTACCCAAGAATTTACAAACCCAAATTTAAAAAAATGCAGCACAAAATCAGAAAACGTTTAAAACAGATTTAACGCAGCTTCATAATATCAGAACAGACTGAAGAAAGTATGTAACAGTGTGTTTTTATAGGTTATCCACCCCGCGGATCCTCCTGGCCAGCTGAATGTCACGGGGGAATATCGTGACCCGCTTGGCGTGGATGGCACACAGGTTGGCGTCTGAGAATAGCATGACGAGAAACGCCTCTGCAGCCTTGGAGGAGAAAGAGGAAGGAAACCAGTGATGTTAAATCAAAGAAATGTGCTTATTTGCTTTAGCTCGTTTATTGGTTGACTCGGTGTGTTTAGAAAGTGGCTGTTAGTTCCTACTAAAAATAAGCCAACGTACAATCACGGGTTCATGATCTAGGACTTAAGATTAAGAGTTTTTATGAGTCAGTTAGTATACCGTTAGCTATGAGCCGCCAGGCTTGCTGTTGCTATGTTGAGAGCCGTTCAGAGGCAATAGAAATGCTCTCAGTCCTGTATTTCTCAACTTTGCATGCCACGTTTTTCAACTTTTGGAACGCTGCAGCGTGCACCGCATGTCATGTGACGATGAACAACCAATCACAACCAGCAAATAGCTTTATTCTTTATTCTGTAACTATATAGAAGTGAATCATTTTAGTGCAGGACTACCCAGAGCTTTATGATCTGTCTCACAGACTATTTGACTTGCTTCAACCTTTCTGACCGAGGACGAAAGGTCAGCCAGACTGACTCAGACACATCGAGCAGTAAAGCTACTATAGAGGGATTGACGGTGTTAAAAACCCATTTATCTTTGTTTTGACTGAGTTTAGTTTAGTCAGTGAGGCTTACTGCTAAATTACCAAAACTTCATCATCATCGCAGCACGCAGGTTTTGGTTGCTTAGTAACGGCAGGTGCGACAGCAGCACGGCTGGTGTTTTCCACGCGTTTTTAGACGCAACATCTGAACGGCTCCTTAAACGGTGTTTTATGAATGTCGAATGATCTCATTTAAACCAGAGGAGTGACACCAAATGACAATATGTTCAACACAGGCAACCTTATTCATACGTTTGTCCTTGAGTGAAATCCTCAATCTGAATTGTGTCTGGAGTGTTTTGAGTATACTGACTAGGAAGTATACTACATTTGTCCCCTGAAGCATTTGCACTGCTACGAATGACAGCATGTTAGCTTGGTGGTGGAGGCGACCGCTTACCTCCTGCAGGGCCAGAAGAGCGAAGACCTGCCACCGGAGAGCTTCACTGGAAAAACTCTGGCACACCTCTCGAACCTGAACCAAGACATGGAACCAAGATTTAATCAACCAAGACTGCAGCCACACAGGTGAGAGGAAAAACATGCAGCAGCAGATAAATATGCTTTTTGCGTACATTCCCAAACAATGACTGGAAATTATGTAATTCAATTAATTAGCAAAACTGCATATAAACCCTGTTATATTCCTGCTCCTGAAACTTAAAATCTGTATTAGATTGTGGTTTAATGTTTCTGATCGTAAACTGCACTTCAGATTGTAAGAAATTCAAATTTAGCCAGGACGGTACAGCTTTCATACTCTCCTCATGGCTTGCAGCAGTTAGACTCACCAGGCGAGAGAAGGGTCCCTTCCTGAGCAGAAGATCGGTGCTCTTCTGGAACTTGCGAATCTCCATTAAGGCCCTCGTCCCTGGTCGAAACCTTCTCTTCTTAGGAGAACCTGGGGGCCTCCCTAGAAAACAGATACAGAGTGTTTGAGTGTTTAAGTTAAAAAAAGAGGGGCGGCGGTGACGGGTCGTCCTAAACACAAGGTTGGTGGTTCGATCCCCGACTCCTCTTGTCCGCATGTTCATGATAAAAACGTATTTTTAAAAAACAGTCACTACATCCTGACAGTAGTGCATGAAACAGATAATCTGTGACACACAACATTTGCCGGAAAGCAAGTTGTTTGCATCCCTGGATAAAAATAAAGTTTACTAAAGGAATGAGGACATTACTTGACAAACATATTTTTTATGGGGTAAAATAGTTTTAGTTTATGAAGTATGGACAGGTTTTTAAGTACTAGTTCAGTTAGCTAAACTACTATTTAAAAATATGTCCATGACCTGCCTTGTTTTTCAAAATTTGACTGATATTTAGTTTTGATAAATGCAGTGATAGTGATAGCTTGTGATAGCCCCTCACTTGATTCTCCACTCCGTCTTGGGGACCGGCCTGTCGAACCGGAGGTCCCTGGGGCTTCCTGCGGGGGACGACGTTGAGGGGTCTTCCCCTTCCTGCGGCTGGCAGATTCATCATGACGCCTCATAGTCCAACACAGAGGTCAGGACCACTGGAGGACAAACACTGCAGCCACGGTCTAACTGTGAAAGATTGAGAACATTACATGCTTAATCAATCAAAGAACAAACCTTCCAGTCATCTTTTTTATAGGAGATGGATACTTTATTATTCTGTTAATTCTTCTCATTTGCTGGTTGTACCTAAAAAATACAGATACCAATGATGATTTAGACTAGATGTTCTCACTAGTTGTTGTTGTACTCAAGTCATCCCTCTCCCAAATGCATACCTACACCCTCCATGGGGAGTTCAAATGTCATATCAGCCAAAGCACAGGGACCTTGAGGCTTTAGGCCCTAGAGACTCCGTAAGGCAACAGCTTGGTGCACCTTTTTCCACACCTTATATTGTCCTCTTTTGGCATATGTATTTATACCACTGGTTACAGGTTTTAGTTTTCTCATTATTTGGTCTTTATGTTTTGTTAGTTTATTGTTGTTTTTATTTTGTCTGTATTTCATTGTATCTGTGCAAGCACTTTGCAACTATGCTTAGAAAGGTGCTATACAAATAAAGAGTATTATTATTATTATTATTATTAGAGAGGCTCAAGCTCCCTGTACCACTGAGCAATTCAATGGAAGCTTTCTGGACCCATCAGCCCAGAAACACCACTATTACCAGTCTAACCTTTATATGATGTGTATATCTAGGGGTTTTTATGTTGAGCTGAGTTAAAGCTGCAGTTGCAAACACAAATTTCGTTGTATAGTACCTGTGCAATGACAATAAAGGAAATCTAATCTAATTTAGTTCTTTATTTGTGCATAAAATAAAACATAAGAGAAGAGATATACAGTAACATAAATAAACTTGTAAAAGGAACCCACCTAAAGACATCTGTATTACCATTTACAAACAGACATAATTATTTTTTAAATATTTAAAAGAAAGAAAGGGATGCTATTTCCAAAAAAAGAAATGCTAGAGATAAAAAGACAGGAGGGAAAAAAATATATATAAATAATTTAAAATACAAATATGTGCACTGTTTTCATACACTGAATCTCATTTACATAAAAGTATGTAGAAATGGAGCAAATATGATTTAAAAAAAAGTTATTTTTATAAAAACGCTCACTATATCCTGACAATAGTGCATGAACAGCTGTCAATCACTCTGATCAAACAGCTCTGATGAAATATGAATAGCATTAGCTCCTAAGTCACTTTAATGCTAGGCTAACTTTTGGTGCTAGTTTAAATAGTTTACGACGTTATCTCACTCTTTTAAAAACGTTCCTAACCTGAGAAAAGTCATTGTTAACATACCTGTGGAGTTGAACAATTTTCCCGAATTCAATTATTGGTAAAATCCTGCTGGAAACTGAATGAAATGTGCCGAGTAGAGTAGAGTAGAGCAGAGCAGAAAGTCACCACAACACAACAACAACATGCAACTGGCATTCAAACGACGCCTCACCGGCTCAACCAATCAGCTGCCTCTATTTCTTCTTCTACGCTCGGTTAGTTGTCCGGTCGCAAACAGCTTAATGGTGCAGCATACCGCCACCTACTGTCCATACAGGAGTGTGTAACAATAAACTAAAACTATTAAATTGTTTAGACATTTCAAATTTATTCCAGTTGTTTAACAGACCACGATTGTTTAAAAAAAAAAAAAAAATTGTAATATAATTTATTTTATTTTAATTTTATTATCATTTTTATAATATAAAATATATTTGCAGAATTGTAATGAAAAATCTGAACATATATATGAATCTACTGTATTGAACCTTTGAAATAAAGTATATATATATATATATATATATATATAAAGAGTGTGTAACATCTTTTCACCCTATTCCTTATATCCTACCCACCAACCATGTGTTGTTTAAAGGTCCCATATCATGCTCATTTTCAGGTTCATACTTGTATTTTGTGTTTCTACTAGAACATGTTTACATGCTGTAATGTTAAAAAAAAAGCTTTATTTTCCTCATACTGTCTACTTGAATATACCCTATTCACCCTCTGTCTGAAACTCCGTTTTAGTGCATTTCAACGGAATTGCAACGGAATTGCGTTGCTAGGCAACAGTTTGGGTCCATGTTTACTTCCTGTCAGCTGATGTTATTTATATACACTGCAACAGGAAATAAACTGGTACACATTTAGAATGTTTATGTTTAAAACCATGTTATGGTCTAAATATCGTATATTTGTGACATCACAAATGGACAGAAATCCTAACGACTTATTTCAAAGGCACAATTTCTGAATACGGGCTGTGTGTATTTCTCCGTATATTTAGCGTTTTGATACTTTCACAGTATTTATATCGCACTTAAACCTGCTTTATAATATAAAAGCCATGAAAATGTCACTTTTTATAATATGGGACCTTTAAAAAATTCCCTCCTGGCAACTCCTACTCCTTCACCTTCTGTTCCCAGTATCCCAATCAGATCCCATTCCCATCCAGCCTCTCTGACTCTCTCCTGCAATCTTTGTCTTTCTGTTACGTTACAGTAAGATACGGTAGTCTGTTTAAAAAGCCAGTCAGGCAATACATTTAAAAATATAGCAAAACAATTATAATGATGCTCAAAATGTATCAGGTCCGGCCATTTTCCAGTAAGACAAATCATTCAAACATCAAGCTTTTAATAAGCGTTTCATAGTTTTTGAGTTCCAGTTTTTGAATAATTTCTCTAACAATTTGAATGTATAACAGTGTAGTTTATTTGACTAAATGCTGCTGTGTGTGTATTGTTCATAGGTTTTAGTGAGAAAAATAGAAGCTGAAGTAAAACTAAAGTCTTCCAGCCCTTTATTTGATCAACAAATAACTTGCAGACACCAATCATTTAACAAACAAAAGCTTTTATTGTTATGCTTTAGAGAAAATAAACAACCTGCTCTAAATCCATTGATCACACTGTCTTTCTTTTTATTTAGTGCACTGATGTATTACTACATATTGAAAAGAAGCATTTTATTGTGTTTTATTCAGTGTCCATGATCTGAACAGATTGGTCGACCACATCCAGAGAGAGTGGGGTCACAGTCTTGGTAAGGACGCCCGTGGTGCCGGGTTTATATCTGTACTGACCCGATCTGAAAAACAATAAAAAATTACATTGAAAACAGGACCTGAACTGGAAAAGGAAACATTTGCACATTATTTTATTTTATTTTAATATTGTTTTGCATTCTGGTGTGTTTTTCGATGTCAATCCTCAGATTTTTTTGTTCCTAGCTGTTACTTCTATTTCTGTGTAAGTACGTTTAGAGAGTCAAATTCCTTGTATGTGTGTACAAATAAAACAGATTCTGAATATTTAAAGGAGAAAAAACACATGACAGGTTCTCCTCCTATAAAAGGTACTTATATAATGGTTCACCTTTTGCCCTTCGTCGTGGGCTTGTCGTAGGGTCGCAGAGTCTCCACTCCAGCCTGGGTGATGACACACAAGTCCACGTTGCTGCCTGAACCCAGGTCACAGAAAATCCCTGCAGTGATGGCGTCTCGTACGAGCTGCTTCGCCTCTTCCAGCTGAAAGAGAGAGAGAGAGAGGAGGAGGAGGAGGAAGAGAAAAACTAGAATTACAAATCAAATTGAATGAATTAAAAAAGTGAAATTTTCTGACCCGCAAGGCAGATTTGCTTTCTCAGACAGAATTAAGATTCATTATTACCCAGACTAAATGACTTGTTTAGGTGTACAATGGTGTAGGGCTGCAACTAATGATTATTTTCTTTATCAATTAATCTGACGATTATTTTCTAGATAAATCGATCAATCGTTTGGTCTGTAAGATGTCAGAAAATAGTGAAAAATGTTCATCCCAGTTTCTCAAAATCCAGGGTGTTGTCTTTAAATGTCTTAAATATCCAAAGATATTCAATATAATATGATATATAATACAGAGAAAAGCAGGAAATCTCCATATTTGAGGCTGAAAACGCAATTTTTTTACATTTTTGCTAGAAACATTTTATTTATTAATCGATTATCAAAATAGTTGGCGATTATTTTTCTGTCGATCGACTAATCCATTAGTAGACTAATCGTTGCAGCTCTACAATGGTTATATCCATAGACATTGTACTGTTTATTGACCCATTCCCATTCTGTGTTCTTGTATTGTGTTCTTGTGTACTGTGTTTTTTTATATTCTAGTTCTGTACCAGATGATTAACGTTTTTTCTTTTGGCTTGTCGGCATCTTGTCTTGATTTTTAACATCGTTGGTCGATATTTACACAATAGACTCTTCCCATACATCTCCATTATGATGTCATTTGCAGTGCACAACATGCCTTCAGTATAAAGTCTATTCTTTATTATAACAAACATCACATCTGCCAAGAGAGGAAAGCAGACCATCAGCCTCACCTCCATGTTTGGTTTGAATCTGTCCTCAAATACAGCGACAGCAGCTGCAGCTCCAGAGCCTGAAACCAAAAGCAAACATTTCAATTTCTCAGCTTTTTATGTTTTGTCTGATGTTCGGTTAAAGCCTGGTCCTGAGTGAAACTGTATTAATTCGGCTGTATTTGTATGGTCGGTATATAAGTATACAGTACATTGAACACGTACCCATGGTGACGAAGGGCAGTTTGTCGTAGGAGCCGTGTGGGTAAACACTGTATAGGTGATTTCCAGTCACGTCCACTCCTCCAACGATCAGAGACGACCCGACTTGACCCTGGTACCTGAAAAACCAGACAGACATCACTACCACATGATTTCACTCTTCTTAATGAAAATAGAAACCCAAGAAAACTACATTACAAATACGTTAACATCTGTATCCTTTAATTATATCTCTGTTACCCTCACCTGAACAGCATCTGTTTCAGCTGTCGGGTTACCATGGCGACGAGTGGGGGTCGCCCAGTGTTGAGCATGTGCAGTTCCACATTGGACGACATGATCTGTGTGGTGACCTCTGCGTCTGCAGCCACGCCGGCACCACAGCAGCTACACAACACACAGGACGCAGTTTAACAAGTCATCGCTGAAGGACTTTTGAGAAATTAGATCACAACCTCTCAAAGACTTTTTTCATCCTTTATCTATATAAAATCCAGTTATAAGATTACAATACACTTATTGGGAGACATTTGGGGTTCAGTGTCTTTCTCAAGGACCCTGAGACCCAATCCCGACTGACTTTACTGTCTTTCAGAGGCTCTGGTAGGTTCAGTTTTAGGGCTGGTTTAGAGTTAGTGAAGCTACAGATATCATACTAGAAACTAGAAAACCTAAGGAATCCATTGGTACCAACGATGTCATGGTACCATGTTGGGAAGGAGGCTAAATAACGCTCCAAAGTTGGGCTAAATTTTAGCGAGGAAAAACTGGCATGGCCATTTTCAAAGGGGTCCCTTGACCTCTGACCTCAAGATATGTGAATGAAAATGGGTTCTATGGGTACCCACGAGTCTCCCCTTTACAGACATGCCCACTTTATGATAATCACATGCAGTTTTTGGGCAAAGGTTCCCAGCTTTCAGATGATGTACATCACTTCTATGTGACATCTACTGTTGACCTGCTACCTCCCCCTAAAGTACCCATGTAATTCCCTAAAAAAGACAAAAACTGGTCTATTGTGGGTCTCAGAGGGTTAAACTTCATACAGCCAGCAGGCTCCGATATGAAGACTCCTTAGAGGTCAGATGACACAACAACTCCTTAAATAACAGAGATCACTGACCATATAAAGCTTTGCATTTCAAAAGCAATCCTCTACAGGTGACAGGAAGGTTATATGTGTACCAGTATTCACTCTTTAGTTAAAACATGAAAAGGAATGGGAGATACAGTATAAAATGGCAACAAAACATAATGTCAATATATGTAATACAAACACCTTGAACCAATCTCTACAAAATAAAAGTCATACTAACACAAAAAGGAATGAGAAAGAGTCACACTGGACATGTGAGTGAGAGGATCTGATCAGCAACTCACTAGATCTTGGGAGCGATGTAGTGAATCTTCATGCAGTTTTTGTCCGCCACCACCATGTCGTCTGTAGCCCTGGTGTCTGCTCCCAGGATCACTCCATCCTGACACACAAGAACAGGAAATGCTCACCACACCTGGCTGATTACAGACAGCTACCTGGTTTGTTACAGATATTCATTTAAAGCCACGTTCTAGAAAACAATACGGGCATATTTCCAAAAATGATCCTTTAAGCGTCTGGTTTCGGTCAGCCTATCTGTCTGCAGATCTTCACCTTGAACACAATCCCAGCGATGGTGGTCCCGGTCTTTCTGGCACTGGGAGCTTTGTAGCCAAACTCTGACAAATTGGACTCCAACACTGCATTCCTGGAGATGATGATTGAGCATGTTAGTGTTAATAGATAGATAGATAGATAGATACATAGATAGTGACTTTATTGATCCCAAGGGAAATTCAAGTTTCCAGCATCACAGTTCCATAGTGCAAAATATATTAGTAAAAAGACACAAGTAAGTAATACCAGATATAAAAATAACAGGAGAGGAGATGAAGAAACTGTTAAAAATTAATATAGTGCAGAGTAACAACTGAGATACAGGACTATTAAAAATGTGAATATAGTGCAGAAAGTGATTTAGTGCTGGATAATAAAATATAGGAGATATAGATATTAAGAACCACACAACCCTCCTACAGTATCTCCTGGTATCCTGCCATAAATGTCACATAATGTTGCTAAATACTCTGTATAATAGAAATGTTAATGGTATTTAGACACAATAGCACAAGGAAAGACAAGGCTATATATGTGCACAAAACAAAGTCAGGTCAGATTGATGTACTTTTAAACTCAACAACTAACATTTGACAACAAATACATGAGAATCACTGCTGGGAGATGTTCACATCAGCAGCTTATTTTATGAGATTATCATATATTTTACATGGACAAACATGTTGTCTGATAAATGTAGTGAAGTAAAAAGGTGAAATATATTCCTCTGAAGTCAAGTGGAGGGAAAGTAGAAAGCTGCACAAAGTGAAACCACTCCAGTATCCAGACCTTAAAACGTTATACCATGTTAGTGTGTCTCTAGTTCCTACAGGATATGTCTACTACTGTAGTCAGACTACTAACAGTAGCCTAGTTAGCTGTTAGCTCAGTGACAGATAACAACAGAGGTTCGTTACCTGCGGCTGTTCTCAAAGCAGAAACCTCCAGCCGGCGGCTCACAGGCCTTCACACTGTGCAGCATCTTCAGATGACCTTTAGATGACCTTTAGATGACCTTCAGGTGGACACAGAGGAGATGGACACGAAGAAGGCCTTGAACAAAGGCCCTGTAGGTCTGGCTGTCCGTGTGTCTGTGCGTCAGCGCTTTATCACAGTTTATAACTTTTACTTTCACTTCTGAACCAGAAGCCAAGCCTTCCTGCTCTCCACTGTAAAAAGTGTCTAGTATATTATTAACCATGTTTTCAAATTGAGTTTGATGAAAGAGTGATGGAGGAGGAGACGTGCTATTCATTTGGCATCATTTATGAACTAACTAAGAGAAAACATACATTTCATTCTGACTCATGAGCCACTAAAATGAAGAATTATATTTACTGACATTTCTTTTAGTGTATTGCCCCCAGAATAGGCCGGAACCTTAAAGGTCCCATATCATGCTCATTTTCAGGTTCATATTTGTGTTTTGGGTTCTACTAGAACGTGTTTACATACTTTTATGTTTAAAAAAAAAACTCATGCTGTCTGCTTGAATATACCTGTATTCACCCTCTGTCCGAAACACTCCGTTTTAGCGCATTTCAATGGAATTGTAACGAAATTGTAACAGAATTGCGTTGCTGGGCAACATCTTGGGTCCATGTTTACTTCCTGTCAGCTGATGTCATTCACATACACTGCAACAGGAAATAAACTGGGACCCATTTAGAATGTTTACGTTTAAAACCTTGAAATGGTCTATATTGTAGATTTGTGACATCACAAATGGATAGAAATCCTGATGGCTTGTTTCAAAAGCTCAGTTTCTGAATACGGGCTGTGTGTACTTCTCTGTTGATTAAGCGTTTCAATACTTTCACAGTATTTATATAGCACTTAAACCTGCTTTATAATGTAAAAAACATGAAAATGTCACTTTTTATAATATGGGACCTTTAAAAAGTGTCAAGATGGAACCTGGTTCCTGGTCAGAGACCTGCTTGATTGATATTGACATTAATGCTGTGATATCATAGACTCAGGTAGACATTACTCCTCTATATCTTCACATAGACAATAGTTGTTGATGATATATTAATGCTCTGAATTTCAAATTGTGCACCGTTAAATATGGATGTGGAAATCAGAGTGCACAGATAAATAAAATAATTAAATAAAGAGCATGGATTATTAGTCTGTGGAGACTTAATCTGAGCGCTCCGATTTCCACACCTGTATTATTCTACCATGCGACCTCTGGCAGGCTCTGTACAATGCAGCAATAGAGCAATCAAAAAAGGCATTTATAACAAAGTTATGTCAGAATAAAGCACGCTGTTCACTGCAATGAAGCAAAATGTCAGCGGATGCAGTTCTGTGGTTTTAATAGTTTACAGACAACACTTAAGGCACAGAGAGGCATAAACCAGTTCGTGGCTACACAGACAATTCTTGTTAATACAATCAAGTGATTGTTGGGTCTCGTCTCAGCAGGTGATTTGTTCATAATAAAATTATAAAAGTATCCATCCATATCCATCAACAAGCTCATTTCTCTTAATGATATTTACACTTTGAATCAGAAATGTCTGTGCATCATGATGAATTTAATGTGCATGCGCATTCATTGTACCACCAGAGAGATAGCACCTCCCAGTCATTACACAGCAGCAGATATCACATCGTTATTTCAAGAGGACATGAAACATGCATGTTTTGGCTCTTGTAATGCCCAAAATATATTAGAAAAATCACCTTGCATAAAATCTGATTTTAAAAAAAAGTTAAAACCACAGATATGACAAATACAATTTTCTTAATTTCTACCTCTAGCTAGCGAGCTGCCATGCTGGAGTGACGCCATTGCGTACGTGACGAGGTTGGTTCGCCTCCAGCGGGGGACTGTCAGACGGTCAACACTTTGGGTTTAAAAAGTAATAATCTTCAGGTCGTCCTCCCACCCCTCGATAGTAGAAGGCAGAGGTATATGATCACATTATCCCGTTTGAGGTGTAATTGGTGGTGTTCACACATGTTTTACTTAATTGTTTTAATACAATCGCTCTGTTGTGCCCATAATTCACGCAAGGCATCATGGGGGCTAGGAATAAGGTGAATAAGACGGTGGTTTTGGTATGCTAATGTTGAGCTGGTTGAAGCTACCGGCAAGTTACGTAAACAAATGTGGGCTTCAGAATAAAGTCGATTTTTTTTCTTTTTTTCTTAGCGACCCAGTCTTTGAACGGTCTGAATGAGACAGCAGAGGAGAGACAGGTGATCGGAGAGGGGAGAGGACGGGAGATGGGGAGACAGTCAGTTGCAGCTGGACTCTTTGGGCTCTTTCAGTGCCATGATAGCCAGCACTGCAGTAACGTTACTGATCTCCGTTTCAGCGTCAGTTTATGAAATAGACTGTTTTGTTCTTGTTTTTTAACGTTATAAAACTCATCTTTACATCCAGAACCAATAAATAGGTGCCTCTCTTTTGTTTTTGTCTGTCCTCAGTGTCCGTCTTTCACAGTCTCTACTGTTGGATCTGTGTAACTCAGCCGGCCAACCAACCTCGTGACACATGTCACATGCTAGAGTACTGCAACATGGCGGTGCTCTTGCCACGAAAGATAAAACAAAGCATCTTTTTTCTTTTCTTTTTTAAATTTATATTTCTCATGTTTGTTATATAATTGTTAATTAGAGTGGAAATCCATTTAGTAAACCAGCTTAACTTGGCTGACTGTTTAATCTCCACTTTAAAGTGCATGACTACAAACAATAACATGGTAAAAATACTGGTTCAGACTACCAACTGGAGCCTGGCAGTCTAGCACCAGGTTAGGGGTTCAGTCATCCAAAAGTCACTCAATCACACTAAGAGTGGTCTTCCCTATTAAATCAGACTATTAAGACTAGCCCTGTTGCATCCACACTTCATCTACGAGGAGGTTAGTAAAGAGTCTGGAGGACCTTCACAGTTTGGCTCTTGGGGTTTGTTCCAGCAATGTCCTCATGTCCTTCAGTGCGCCCTCCACACCCTGGGCCAGATGTGCTGCATTTGTTTCTGTACAAGCGTTGAAAGACGACACTGCAAAGTTGATGTGATCGTCCATAGGATTATAGCACACGCCGTACCCGTTGGATGCAACCGGGCCGAAGCACATGACACAGTCAGTCTTGGACGGTACCTTGAGAAGAAATGAGAACGTAGGGGTTAGTAGGTCTTAGTATTAAATCATAGGAAAAAGTATCTTTAGCCAGTAAACAGTGGCAGTTCCAACCCCCAGGCCCATACCTGACTTGTAGATAGCTTGTAGTTCAAGGCTTTGGCGTAGGCGGCGTCACTGTAAATATCAGGTATGGAGAGTTTTTCCTCAACAGCCACCATCTTAAGGCCCAGGAGGTGTCTGTCTATGGCCTGGCCACTGATTGCCTGTAGGGATGGGAGAGAATTCTCTCCAGTCACCAGATGTTAACTACTAAACAAGACTCGGTTGTTACACAAATAGTCAGTGGTCATGTCTATAATGTTAAATCCGATTAAGTTTTTCTTAATGTACTGCAGTAGCCAGTGGAGTAAGTTAGTGGTCGTCGATAAGGTGGGTGAACTACGACATAGAGACGGGTAGGTTACAGAGGAGGAAGTGCATACTCTCCTACATATTCCACATGGACACCCAGAGCTATGATAGTACATCATATTTGTACAGAAATCGGACGAAACACTGTGTATAAATGTATGTGTATAAACCACAGACGTCGCTGCTGTATTTATGCCTAGATGGAGTGTTGACGGAGCAGCTGCATAGCCAGGCACCGATCGATCCGAACTCCATTCAGAAAACAAACATTTTAAAAGTTGTTTGCTCGTCGTCTTGCAGACAGACCCGACAAAGCATGAATTCAGACTTTTTTACTAATCAGCATCATTATGTTGTTATTTCGGCATCACTTTGATCCGTTTATTGCCATTAAATCACAGCACAATCTGTTTATTTTGGGTTCATACAGCAGTAGCGACGTGTGGCTTGCTAGATACGGGAAATAGAGCATTTGTTGGTGCTCTTGTGAGTATTTGTGGCAGCAGGACTTGGATTGTGTTCATGGTAATGAAGGAACATGTCACCCAGTGCAACAACATGACTCATTGATATGTTTTTAAACAGAGGAAGGAGATACATTCAGTGATGGTTTGGCTCTGCACATGAGATTTGCAGACAATAAGGACAATATAGAATATCACCAGACTTGTGTTGTGAATACTCACCATGTTAGTGTACGACCTGTGTGCGTTTACAGCTTTCTCCAGTAAATCGACTTTCTCTGTGTTCTGTGAAAAACAGGAAGATGACAGAAACTCAACGACACATCCTATAGGGGGTTATTGTTTAACAGTGTTCAAATACATTATTATATCAACATCAGAAGAATAATTTGTACTCATTATACATCATCACTTTATCTTTGACTCCATCTCTGGCTTCATCTTTTTCTAATGAGGTATAACAAAAGCTCAGTGGTTACCTGACACATCTATGACTTCTATTTGAACCGACTGTTGTACCACTTAGTGTTTAGATTGATTTATTGATAAAGCCTAGCATTACCATGTCAGAGAGTTTACTGCCAAAACGGCTGCTGTAATTACAAAAACATCCCATTAACATATTGCCTCTCATCAGACCTGTTTGCTGGGGTCATCAAAGGCCTTGACGAAGGTAGCTGAGGCACTCGAGGCTGATCGGATTGTATCTGTGCGGCCTAGTCTGAACATACGCAGGGAGGCACTTTCATATGTGGCACAGCAGCGCTGGTACAACCTGCAGAGACAAGAGGAGAGACAGTGTGAAACTACAAATTACCGCCTCGCGGTTGTACGTCTCCACCAACCAGTCAAGTGTCAGTTTACATCCATGTCTGTCATAGTTAGCATATGAATTCTTGAGTTATGGCCAAAAACATGTTTTTGTGAGGTCACTGTGATTTTCTTTATACACACCATTATTTATTTCATTACTTGAATCCATTTTATCTGAGTGCATGGATACAAGAGTCTCTGTTGGAGCCTAACTGTGTGATAAAGTTTGTTTACATGAAGCGCTCTAGTTAGCCTTGGTTTACAATGTCACGAGTAAAAAGTCTGCATACAAAGACAGTCCCATCACCACATTACTTTTCAGCATCTCACCTGTAGTACGCCAGTTGTAGCGCCATCTGTATGAAAGCATCAGGGCTCATCTTGTGGGCCTTTGGGACATTTTTCCCAAAGTGGCCAAACACTATGACCCTCACATCCAGGTCTTGGGCCAGTCTGTGGTGGGAGAAATGTCAGGACAGTGAGAATCAACCTATCGTTGTAAATAATGACATGAAGTCCAGATGCACAAATACAGTGTTTCCCATTAACTACCTAGACTGTGGCGGCCCAGTTTCATAATGAAGCGAAAATATTTTTACACTTCTCTGAGTGTCGTTATAAAATCTGTCCTCACATGTTCATGGCGTGCTTGGCCTCCTCAATGTCCTTCTTGATCTCAGGCGTCATGTTGAAATGCAGTTTCTGGGGCATGGGCAAAGGCACCGTGGGAGTCTGCGTCATCTCTGACTTCCTCCTGTTAACCACAAGTAAGAAAGGAATGATACAATAGGTGGAAGACAAACAAACGGCCACGGTCTTCCATGTGATCAACCTGTCCATGATAGGAGCAGAAAGTCTCTGTGTGCTCTCAAAGACTTTCAAAGATGTTATGACAAGAAGAAATCCAAATAGACCCCGACAGAGTCTAAATAGTCTTTGACCTACTTACGTGTATTCTACAACATGGTCAATCAAGGCCACTATGGGTGGGCCCTCAGCTGGGGCGTGCTCGTAGTTCGCACCACATGACCCGTCTTCTCCAATAATAAACTGAAAAAAAGATCAGAAACGTTTAGAGAACAAAACAAGAATTTGCATCACATCCCGCCTGAGGAATTTGTTGACATGGTCAAGTTATTACCTTACCAATGTTACATCGAGTCTTTCTGAGCAAGTGTAGGTTAAGTCTCACGTCAGTTTAAGACAAACAATGCCAATGGAAACATTAGTTGAACTATTACTAATAACTGCACCTCTAACTAAGTGTGTATAAAAAGCCTCAGTGGGTCACCTGCAGCGTCTTGTCAAACCAGCGGTTGCCACTGTTCCACTGGCTTCCTCCTCCATGCAGCATCTGGACGGCAGCACAGCTGCGGTACGTCCCATCAGACGCTTGAGGCATCGCTCCATCCAAACACAAAGTGAAGATGCTCCTTTGGATAGCCGACACTGATTCTTTGTTGGTCTTATCTGGACACGTCAAGCATACGCACACACACAGAGCAAACATGATATGTCATCAGACTGTAACAGTTTAACTATTCAAGACATTTCCACATGCTGCTTCTCAGACTCCAGCGTCCTTTAGACCAATGTCAGTGGTCTTTTAGCTCACCCTTGCAGAGGTTGACGTAGGCCTTGCCCCAGGAGTCACGATGCTGCGTGGTGAGGATGCCGACAGGCTCCGTGTTGGTCTGTAGTGAGGAGCTACAGATCCTCTCCAGCTGAACACAGAGCTGATCAGCTGTCAACGGAGTCCCATCACTGTTGTACACCTCCAACACAAAAAACTGATTCCAAGTGGAGAAAGATGAGAAAGGTTCAGTCAACTGTAGATAATTCATGTTGATTCAATAAGTCCAAAATAATAGCTGGTTGGTGTCTGGTCAGTGTGCTCTCTGCAAGCCCATATCACTATACAAAGGTGTCAGACTCTGACCAGCGCTCTCACCTGAAAGTTGTGGACTACAGTAATGTGTTTAGGGGAGCTCTTGGCGTGGTTCACTATTGCGTCTCTCTTCAGACCGGGGATACGGCAGGACGACAGCACTTCATAGTACTGATTCATACACAGGGACTTCCCTCCCAGATATTCAACTGGTAGCGTCTCACTGCAAGACATACAAGCGCTGCCATTAAACACTGACTGAGCCACAATATCATTTAAAATATTTTGTCATTTACTCCCTGAAGCTACTACATGCACTGGATGTTGCAGGACTACATTGAGTAATGTCTGGTTTCTGTAGTAGATGTGGTGTTGTCAGGCCTTGTGACCAACTGGGTTCCCTAAGAAATGTATAGTAGGCTCAACTTTTTACTTGTATATACTACAGGTAGTAAAAGCAACTGGAAGATAACAGACAAAACCAAAGACAGAATAACAATGGATGGGCCGCATTGGTCAATAAGGAGAATATCATAAGCATAGTACTCACTTGTCAATCATTATCTTAAAGTCCAAAACACCCGCTATCAGTTTGGCAGCAAACCTAAACAGAGACAATAATCATTTCAATGTTAACTTCAATCCATCCTTATGTTGGTTAAATGATGGAAATACAGAGGAGGCTTACCAAACAGTTGTAAACAGGTTGTAAGGGTGATAAAGGGGCAATTGTGTCCCCTGTGACTGTAAAAACCTAGCTGACCTGACTGTATGTGTGATCACCTTATTTGTCCCTGCTTGTCACTGAAGTTCATGCGAGGCAAGACCAGCCCAGGACTTGAATGAACCACCACAGGCAACCGGTAATCAAGATAAGCAACCTGCACCCACCAGTCTGACAGCTACAAAGACACAAAGACACAGATACAGTCAATACCAGATCAACATGGCAAATAATACGGTTAACTTAAAGGAAAGATGTCAGTAGGGTAAACAGGTTGTATCTTACATAAGTCGTATTCCCACAATACTTTTTTTAATTCAAAGTCTCACCCAGTTCACAGCGTTCTGTGCTCTCTTCTCCAGGCCTCTCTGAAGTCTCTCTCCAACACCTCCTGCTTTCTGAAAGTCATCCACCAGCTCTTTAGTGTGCTTCAGCTCATCCACCTCCACGATGGGCTCCAGGGCACTGATGTAGCGCTCACAGGTCTGCTGCAGAGGGGGGACAGGCAGACCGGGCAGTCCCTTCTGGTGGGTCAGGTATCTGCCGGTGACCCGAGTCACCGATACAGGCTTCACCAAGTGACAGGGTTTCATTACGGCACATGGTTTCGCCATCCCCACCTTTACCTGAGTGACAAAAGAGTTCACATTAAGGCTTCAGTAGGCAACAATTTTTTGGCATCATTGGGCGAAAAATTCCATAATAACCTTTCAGCATATTGTAATTCAAATGTTCTGAGAGAAAACTAGACTTTTGCACTTCTTCATGGCTCTGTTTTCAGGCTTTAAAGACTTTAGATAAAGTGCTTCTAGTCCATGTAGTTATGGAAGGGGGGGCTTTCCATAACTGCCATAACTCCATAACTGGGGGGGCAAGACAGAGAGAAGGCAGATATAGCTCTTGGTAGCAGCTCTCAGACTATGCGAGGACCTTAACGACCTCTGTGGTCGGCATGGAGCTCGACTCTCTGGTGACGGTGGCAGAGGAAAGAACACTCAACAGACTGCTTGCCATAATGGACAATGCCAGCTATCCTCTACATGCCGTCATCACAGAGGAGCTTGTTTAGCGGCAGGCTGCTGCTCCCCAAGTGCTCCACAGACAGACTCAGGAAATCCTTTGTCCCCCGAGCCATCAAACTATACAACACCTCTCTAGGGAGGTGGGGGACAAAGAAGGATGGTCTGCAGGACAGATAATAATGCACACAGTGCACTTTCATAGACTAAGCTACTGGAGTTACCCTGCACTGTACTCATTTTTAACAGTCTCTTCTGCACTATATTCACTTTTTTTCAATAGTCGTGTATCACAGCTGTTACCCTGCACTATATTCATTTTTAACTGATTTGTATTTGTGTATTTGTTATTTTATATCTGGTATATTTTTTTGTACTTTGTACCACTAACATGTTTTGCACTATGGAACTGTGATGCTGGAAACTTGAATTTCCCTCGGGATCAATAAAGTTACTATCTATCTATCTATCTATCTATCTATCTATCTAACAGCGACATGTCACCAGTAGAGGCCAGTCTGTACTCAATTTCAACTATAAGTATGCCAACAAAAGTACTGGAAAGTAAACATTGGTAAATCCAACATCAAAAACATTCAGAGGCTATAGCTGAATGTTCCCAGTGTATGTGTGAGTTATAGTAAGGTTTAGCTATAACTGAGTTTACCTTGTATCTAACTCTAAATTATTCTATTCTAAAGAATCAGGTGTAAATAGCTAACTGAATTAATGTATCTGTTATTATATGAATTGGTGAAGCTGTCAATTCAATTCAATTCGCTTTATTGGCATGACTGTCAGGTGAACAATATTGCCAAAGCATCAATTTAATAATAAATAAAAATAAAAAAAGAACAAAATAAAAACATATATATACACATTTATACAATTCATTAAGCAAATTACAATCTATAGATATTTAAAAAGAACATGCATGTAAATGGAAGAAAACGTTAAAGAAGTAATTAATGTTTGTTGTGTCAATAAAACAAACAAACAAATAAAAAACAATTAATAACAATATATTGCAATATCAAAGGATGAATGTAAAAAAAAAGCAAAAAAACATGAAGTAGAGTAAATAGTCTTTATGACAAGTGATATTTAAATGGTCTTCCAACATGTCAACACCAAGCAGGTGCGTTAGCAGAATAGCAAGATCTGTGTGATGATGAGTAACATTGAACAGTTAGCTTTGTTAATAGTTAGATTATATCCAGTGAAACATTTCTTACAAAATTTAAAGAGTGACATAGATGTCAATTGTTCCTTCTTCGAATCACATCCTGAAACTTGCTCTCATTTATTATGGTTCTGTAAATGTACATGTGAATTGTGGAAAGATGTCAATAATTTTAAACTTGTTAACATTTTCTCAGATTTTATTATTGTCATACTCTCGCGTGGTCTTTTTTTTATTATTATTATTTATTTATTTTTTAATTTTATGTTGGTTTTGTTTCATTTCTGGTTTCCTCTGATGTTTGTTACAGCTCTTTGTTTATGTTTTCGCTATGCTTCTTCTGTACGTACATGTTTTTAATGTTTTCTGCTGTTACTATGTATACTGTCATTTTTAAATAAAAATAAATAAATAATAATAATATAATAAAATAAATAACATAATAAAAAATAAAAATAAAAACAAAATAAAAACAATAAAAAAATAAAAAATAATAGTTAGCATCGTTAGACAAAGTAAAATTAAAGGTGAATATTATATAATCGGTGAAGCTTGAACTTTAGTGTCGTTTATCTAATGTTATGTTGTTAACAATAACATCACCTTTCACCCAGTTAGCTTAGCTTAACTAGCTGCTAACTAACAACACAGCTACTTCAGTTCATTAGCTACAAGCTAACTTAGCTAACAGTTAGCAAACATTCCTTCACCACTTAGCGTTAATTGTATTAATCAATTTCAGTAACTTACTTTGTAAACACGCATACTAATTAGTTAGTTAGCTGTGTTACTTACCATAGTTCTGCTGCAAATGCCCCACATTGTGCTGTCAGAGATCCGCCCACAGACTCTCAGGTCGGTCAGAAAGCTCGAAGTCCAGTACCGTTATAAAGGGTTAGCCGCTAGCTGGCTGATGCTGGGTGGAGAGTGTTGTGTTGGTGTGACGTCAGACTGCCACTGGCTGGAAGCTCACCAGACCTTTACAACCTCACAGGTCAGCTGCTGAACACAAACTGTGTTGCCAGATCTCGCGAGACTAAACAAGCACTTGTTGACATAATATATGACTTTTGTTTTCATCACTTCTTTCGATGACTTTTGTCGACATACTATACTATGACTTTTTTTTTTTATCATTTTTATGACTTTTTTCAACATACTATCCTTTTTTTTCTTTTCTTTTTTCAACATACTATACTTTTTTTTTTGTTACTTTTTTCGACATACTATACTATGACTTTTTTTTTTAATCATTTTTATGACTTTTTTCAACATACTCTACTTTTTTTTTTACTTTTTTCGACAAACTATACTATCACTTTTTATGACTTTTTTTTTTTAATCATTCTTATGCCTTTTTTCAACATACTATCCCTTTTTTTACTTTTTCGACATACTATACTATTAGTTGTTTTTTTTATCTTTATGACTTTTTTCAACATACTCTCCTTTTTTTTTGTACTTTTTTGACATACTATACTATGACTTTTTTTGTTTTTTTAATCATTTTTATGACTTTTTTTTTTTAACTTTTTTTTTAAACTCTTTTCGACATACTATACTATCACTTTTTTTTCTATTTTCGACATACTATACTATGACTTTTTTCAACATACTATACTTTTTTTTTTTTTACTTTTTTCGACAAACTATACTATGACTTTTTTTTAATAATTTTTATGCCTTTTTTCAACATACTATCCCTTTTTTTACTTTTTTCGACATACTATACTATGACTTTTTTTTAATCATTTTTATGACTTTTTTCAACATACTATACTTTTTTTTTTTATTACTTTTTTCGACATACTATACTATCACTTTTATGACTTTTTCCAACATACTATCCCTTTTTTTTTTTTTTTTTTTACTTTTTTCGACATACTATACGAGTTTTTTTAATTTATTTTTTTTAATCTTTTTTATGACTTTTTTCAACATACTCTACTTTTCTTTTTTTTAAAACTTTTTTCAGCATATATTCGTATTTGGGTAATATTATCATACGATCCACACACCAAGCTTTGATTGGTCAGTAGGCGGTGCTTTTACACGAGTTGATCTCTTATCTGGAACACAACCTGCTCCGGAGCCGGTTAGGTGTTCACCATCAGTTACCATGGCGATCTATCCCGACAAGAAGTGAACCACCGTTGTAGGACTGAAAACCCTGAAGGGTTAAACCTCGCTAACCCCAAATCCTGCTTCGTAGTACATACACTTCTGTATGTTAACATTAGTTTATTGAAATATTAAAAAGGTTCTCTTTCACTCACACACACAATTTTCAGATACAGTTCATGCAGTGTAGGGTGTTTTGGAAAAATACAAATTTCGATCCTCCGACCTTCCGATTGGTGGGCGACCCGCTCTACCGCCTTGGCTCTGAGCCACAGCCGCTCCGCCGCTATATTAGCAAAGAGCAGCGTACAAAACATTAAGGTAGCAGCTTCTCATTATTCATTTAATCAACACTTCTGTAAACAGAAGTATCGGATGAAAATCAGTATTGGCAGTACTCAACATTAAAATGACTCGGGGGCCAAAAAACAGTTGATCGAGACATCCCTAATTAAAACCTATAAAATACAACCACAAAGAATCTGTTACCACACTCTTCCATAAGCTGTAAAACATAAAAAATTATTGCTTAACCTTAACCATCTTGTGAGAGTTTCACAAAATAACCCACATGTTTCACAACATGTGGGTTACCTTCTAGACACGATCCAGCAGAATCCAGTGGACATTGGGGTAAGCATAGATATAAAACAGTGTCTGTATCCGAAACCACAATACTATACTAATAGTACGTACTGAACTGCCCAAAATGTAGCATGTAGTATGTGAACAAAAGCAAAATCTCCAGTATGCATCGGACCAGTCTACCTCGCCTACTGTATTCCACACTGCAAAGCGCTTGAACAGTACAGGCTACGGTTACAACAGCCAAAAAACGTCTTTCTTTTTTTTTAACATTTTCGTAGCTATTTCATCACTAAATTCACTTGTAAACATTTTTGAGGCGAGAAATCAACTGTGTAGATGTTGAATATTGACAGTTTTACAATATTAGATGGAGAATCGAACATTTTTCTCCACCATTAATAAATGAACGGGAACATGTGTTTATCTGCATTTTTGGAGTTGAAAAGCTCCACAATCGCCCGCGGGCGTAGCTCGCTGGAGAGTCGGCCAGTGACGATCACAGACCGGCTAAAGAGCAGCAGAGTGGCGAGGGAAGAGGAGTGGGAAAGAGCTGCCTCTGACAGGCAGAGACACAATATGACCCTTTTTAACATTACTCTAATATCTGTAGGGATATCATTCCATTGTTTTGTTGCTGTAACTGAAAATACAGTTATTGCATTTTATTTTATATTTTCCCGTCTCCCCTCGTTGATGATCCTCTTTGTCTTACTTCACTATGCGCTGTTAGAATAAACAGTTTAAACCTGCAGTATCTTATAAAGTAAACAAACGTAACATAAACAAAATAATCTAAATTGTATTTTTTAATAATATTGCAATAGTGGTACGAGTTCGTTTTTTTTTTTGTCCAGTGCTTTAAGAGCTGGTTTAAAGGCTAAATCCTGGTCTAGCATACTGCAAAATACATCGCTTTAACCGTTTCATACTACTGAGGAACGTAGTATGTACTGTACACTGTACACTGTATACTGCGTTCGTCAGTAGCGGTTTCAAATACAGCCAGTGTTACTGTTTTATATCTATGGGTGGTAAGGGTATGGTCACAATAGCCTTCTGTTCAATGAAACTGCGCTGCACTGTCACAGTTCCAACGTGGGTAATAAATAAGTACTGAGCAAAGCGATGACAAAACTATTAACAGTCTGGGAGAATGATGCTGTGGTTTGTAGTCTGGTGATGACACAGCTCTGGGATAATGACTTCTCCATTTCCAAACACAGTGCATCAGAGTTTCTATTGGCCGACTGTGGATATCCACACAGCCAAAGTTGAACTTGGGAATGCGATCCTGCTGGACATCACGCTGACAAAGGAAATGCATGCTAGAATTTGTCCATCCATGAAGACAGAAGTGTAATGTGGCTGTAACTTAAGGCCTGGTAGCCCAGAAAAGACGACTCGGCACAGAGCAGAATACCGATGCATGGAGTTAACAACACGCTCCACAAACACATCGCACTGGAGATCGTCTCACTGATAATAAACAAACTGCTGATTAGAAAAACATCAATTCCACATTAGAAAATACTGTGTGCACAAGGCCGCCTCCTCTTACTCTCCCATGGAGGAGGGAACAGTCCTATCTGAGAGCCAGTGTGTGGACTTGGTAGATCTCCTTTGGGAAGTTAACTTGTTGCTCCTCGTGGACGATGCGGAGGCCTGCTCTGCTCACTAGACTGTGAACTATTTCCAGGTCGCGGCAGACGCTGCTGTCCACATCATCGGGAACCACACCCTCATACGACACATTGTCCTTGATTATGATGAGGCCGTTGGGCCGCAGGTTTTTCTGGCAACGCTGCAGGAAGTCCACCAGGTGGTCGTCTGTCAGGTGGCCTGAAGGGAAAAATCAGGGGGAAAAATTTTGTCGAAAGTTTGCACCCCTGTGATCTGTAAGAGCTGTACAAAAGCACCCGTAGATATAATTATGTATTTCAAACCCATTTATTATTATTCTTTAAATCAAACAAGCGCCGTTGCTTATGGATGGCAGCCGTTGTGGCAGACTCACCAATGACCCACTGGATCCAGATGACATCATAGCGTCCACTCTCTGGTACAAAATCCTGCAGGCCGCTGCAGAGGTACTTCCCCACTCTCTTGCCCTCCTCTCCCAGGTATGTCTTGGCTTTGTCCAGAAACTCCTGCGTTACGTCCACCAGGTCCACGGTCTTAAACAGAGGCAGCAGTAAACGTTTGGTGATCCTCCCGATGCCTGCTCCACAGTCCAGAGCACAGCCCGCGCCCGTCTTCCCTTCCCCTTCCTTCAATGGCAAAAACACACACAAGGTCACTAGTGAGCAAAAAGCTGTGAAACAAGCTGCTTCTGTCATTTTCCCGGCAAAACAGTCCAGAGTCCTTTACATAGAATAGATCAGTCCACAGGCTGTTATAGGTAACCGAGAAAGTCGGGGAAGGTCTCAGTTTTTAAGTTACGTTACAATCCTTGCACACATTGGCAATATAAAGTGATTAATACGTGTTAATTGTTACATATAGTACCTTTAATCAGATCGAATTTGGGACTACGGAGACACTGACCTTACACACATATGCTGTATGTCTAAATGAAGCCATTAGACCCATTCAAACTGGAAAATCGCTGTCTGACATCTCAAAAAGTTTCTTACGCCAAGGAACTTCTGCAGGAAAGCCTTGGATCCATTGATATCGATGCTGGAGATGCTGCCGTAGCCTCCCAGCATGCCATCCACTGTGGGGGCGACCTCCCTCCAGTAGTCCTCTGCATTGGTGTAGAACCTTCCCTCAACTTCTGTTATGTCCCCCATCCTGTCAAAGTACACAGATAACACGGTTCACTCAGGAAAATGTACACAAACTACTATTCACTACCTGTATAAAAAATAGTCAAAGCCTTCTTGAACTAAAATAATGATTCTCAGTATTGTTTTTCTCAAGAAGTGACCAGTCTGGTGTCGCACCTAATAGTCTAATCAAAGTCTAAACCTGGTTGGGATGTAGTCTCAATGACCTTGCTCAGTTTGGATCAGCTTTGCCCCTGATAACAGCTGTCACATATCATGGCAGCCAGTCAAAAAGGGGACCTGTAGGGTCCCAATGTGAATTAAAGTTGGTCATGCGGGAAGACTCATGTTTCATTCTAGGGATGCAGACTTGTTTTTTTCTTCTTCTTTGAGAAACAAATAATTTCTATGTGCCCATATAAATCGAATACAGAAATGATGACAGATTATCAATTGATGATTCATGAAAGAACTTTCTCTGCAAGATTTGATGTTTAATTTGTGTTTAAGATACAGTGACAAAGACGTCCCGATTTATCTGGGATTGTCCTGGTTTCAAGCTGGGTTTCCCCGAGTCCCGACAAATATCTGTAAAACACTAAAATGTCCCAGCCAAATGACCTTTTTTCTAAGAAACATACGAGCACATCTCTAGTAAATGTAAGACGAACACACACACACACACATATGCACGCACGCACTCCAGCCAAATAAGGCTACACTTGCAAGTTCAGCTGTCAGCACCCATCTCGTGACCAGAGGGCATCCATTTCCCCTGAGTCTCTGACCAATATCACTGAGAGCTTATTATATAATCATATTTCCGTAAAATATTGGACAATATATTTTTACACTAAGTGGCACAAACATTTTTATTTAGCTTTACTTATATTTGCTTTTGTAATACATTTGTTATTAATGGCCAATATGTGTCACTTGACTTGATTTTGAGTGTAATCTTTTTTTTTCTTTCTAAAAATGACCATTATTTTGAAAAATTACAAACCCATTTGAGAAATCATCAGTATCGGTATTAAAATTGAAACAAAAAGTATCGGTATCGTATCGAAATTAAAAAAAAAAGTTTGGTATCGCCCATCCCTATTCGATATAAATAGAGCAGAACCTTTAAATTGTGTCACATTTTAAAGGTTCCGCCCATCCCTATTCAATATAAATGGGACGGACCCTTTAAAATGTGACCCAATTAACTAACTTGTAGAAGTTATGCTCACAATAACAAATGTATCCCTGTTATTTCCAACATTCCAACAAACATTTTTATTTAACTGTACTTATATTTCCTTTTGTAATACATTTGTTATTAATGGCTAGTACGCGTCAAGTGACGTCACGTTGAGTGTAATGATCATTGACCATTATTTTGAAAAATCACAAACCCAAAAAATAAAATGAAATTAATTAATTAATTAACTAAAAGTATCGGTATCGTATCGAAATAAAAAAGAAAAGTTTGGTATCCCATCCCTATTCGATATAAATAGGTTGGAACCTTTAAAATGGGACACATTTAACTAACTTGTATAAGTTATGCTAATAATAACTGTTACTTTACACAGGCTTGTCATTTCCCACCACACTTAGAGTTGATAACAGTTTCTAAATGTATTTATATACTCTTCATTAAAATGAGACGTTAAGTGACTCTTATAAGGCCCTACACGTGTTAAGTTTTATGTTGTAGTTTTAGCTGAGCAGCTAGCTAGTTAAGCAACAGCTCTCTGTTTCCAGGGTAAAAGACTAACATTAGCTGACTCGGGTTGTTTCTAAACTACACAGCCTGAAAGAGGGATTCTTTCTAATAACACTAACCTGGTCTTGTGTCACAGCACCAGCTCCCTCACCCTCCTCTTCCTCTTCCTCTCACAGAGAGCCGGTCACACGTTTCTATTTGAGACTTCTGCAGCCATGGAAGCGTGGTGCTACGTCACACTCTGCATGCAGCACGTCATTTCCTTATTTGGTTCCCTGGCAGAGGAGACCGGAAGTGACAGCAGACTAGTAATGTATGGAGGACCAAGAGAGTCATGTAAAATAGTAATTAATTAATTTCATTTATTTCAAAATTTATTTCGAACATGTAAAATAAAAAAAATAAAAAAAGAGAATGATCATACCAATAAGTTGACAGCCAGAAAAAAAGTAGTATTTACATACAATGAAAAGCATAGGTAATTCCGTCATATGCAATGACTCAGAGGACCACAAGAGTCACGTAAAAATAGTAATAAAACATTTAATTGATTAATAACTAATTGTACAATAAAAAAATAGGCATTTGTTTACAAATGAATTTATTTATCTATGAATAAATGGACAACATTACAAAGAAATTAATTATTTGACATTTTAATGAGCAATAAAAAAGAAGAATTATAAAAATAATTTACAAATGAAATATTATTCCATCAATAAACGGTTTACATTTATTTTTACAAAAACACCATAAAACAATACATCTTTTAAAAATACATGAATGAATTCATAAATAAATGAATAATGCAATTTGAAAATGCAGTTTACAAAGAGAAATAAATAACTGTATCCACAAAAATTGAATTAAGAATACAGTTTTTAATCAGACATTTAAAATGGCAACTTCTTTTCCCATTTGCTTTTCCCTTAATAATCCCATTATTTATTTATGAATTCATTCATGTATTTTTAAATTAGTTACTTATTGACTGCTTTATGTTTTTTTTTGTAAATTAAATTCTATGCCCCTTTTTAAGTCTTTATTCAGGAATGGAAATTCCAAAACAGCAGCGCAAATGTTAAAATGCTTTTCAGTAGTTTAAACTCCTGGTGCTTTCTGCACTCTGCTGCAGGCGTCCTCATCACTACAAAGGAGATGCAGTTGAGATTCTAACAGGAGAACTGCAGTGTAGAAAATAAACCACAGGAGGGCAGTGCGGTATCGAGCTATGAATGATCAACTTGTGTCCTATCCTGGTTTGTGAAATCTTTGTCAGAGCAGTTTACTGTCAAGTTTAAGTCCTGCTCTGCCTCATACCCTTAGTGTTTTCACTGTGAAACTGTAATCTGCTGATATCTAACACTCTTATGGAACCAATGAGCCCAACTGTATTCATGTGTGATGATGTTAGTCCCCATGGTAGCCATTTCATTGTAGTAAGACAATTTTTGAAACTTGACCTCACTGTATAAAATGACCTATGGTGACCTCTAGGATAATCACAGCCTCATGAAACTTTACAGCCACAAACTAGAGACCTAGAGCATTCAGAGGATGGATGGCTTTACAAGGTAGATTGACAATAAGGGGGTTTCTGAGCAGTTTCCAGAACAGCAACACTCGCCATCCAATCGCCTAAATATTAAATTCTTACAGAAATTTCAAACTGTCAACATTTTTTATACCAAATCACAGCATGGCTTTTCTATGGTGTTCCTCAAGGTCTTGGTGTCTTAATGTGGTATTTTGGATATTTTATCAATTCTCGAGTGGTAAAAAATGGTTAAATTTAGCACCAAATCTGTGTAACAAATGGTATCAACCCAAGAATCGCTGCAACAACTTATCGGACATAATAGAGCATGGGGATGACCATCATATACTTCGATCCTAATGTTCTCAACACTTATACACACAGTGCTGAACATCATCTCAAATTAATATTCAGGTTCTCAGCTTTCAGATGATGTATAGTTAACTTTGTTAAATTCAAAGATTTGCAGTCAGCGATTATATGTTTCCATGACGACTGTGTAAAGACCATGTGATATGGCTGAAAGCTCCAGAAGAACCTAGGGTTACAAGTATTCTGTCTAACTGACGATGTAGTTTGTGCATGTTTTTAAAGCCACTATGTGTAGAATTGCTGTCTGCCACAGTGTCTTTTCTGGTGCTACCACTGGGGAGCGTAGAAAGTCAGAAATTTCAAGAAATCTCAACGAGACTAGTCACACAAATGTCAGATTGACTGTTTCAGAAAGTTACAAAACTTGTCGGCTGCAGTCCCTCCTGATTCCACCATCGGAGAAGAGCTTTCAGATGCTGCTAGACAATCCAACAAGCACTTTGTTGAAACATAAGGGGCTGCTTCTGAGTCTGTTTCATTCAGTTCACTAAACCTACTGTATATAACCCCTCTTTCTAACTCAGCAACAGACGTAATTGTGTCTGTATTTTTTTCTTTTCTTTTCTTTTCTTTCATTTAGCTCTTAATCAGAACACAAAACAATGAGAATACCGAGGCTGAGCTGTCATCTGAAAGGCATGGCGTGGCAGTCAGTCACCTGTGAGGGGAGCTCTAGTGCAAAAAAGCTGCCGTGTGTGTCGGGGACACTGTGATTCAGTACATTCAGTTCAGCTCGAGGATCTGCTGGTGAAGATTTGTTCGTTCCTGTACAGAACACACAGTATGTAGAAGGAACGGGAGATAGCAAGCATGTGAAAACGGGTGTTTAAGCTTTATGAGAACATTATGCATGTTTGTATGTAGGCCTACAAAATGAAAATGCATTGTAAGGTCAATGTGGACTTATGAAAGAAAGACATGAAAATAAGACATATGATAAATATATACTTACATAAACATAGTAGAAAGTAAAGGAGACTCTCATTCAGGTGGAAGTATAATGTAATACAGATATGGGTGCTGGACCTAGCTGTGTACCGATATTCTAAAAATATGCATTATGGATGTATACTATAGTGTTCACTTTCCGTTATGCACTTAGATGTCACTCAAACTGTGACTTTGACATGTCAAAGAGGAAGCTCAAGGTTTTCCAAAGATTCTCAGAGCTTCTTCACCACCATCCAGGGATGATCTCCTCTGTGTCCTCTGTGCTCATCAGCACACTCAAAAAAAGTGGAGCTAGTTCGCACAATGAGTTTGTTACTTTTCCAGTATGAGCACATGTGCTTGGGTAACCATAGCAACAATACTGATGTTTCCCTATGTTGCCAGTTAAAGCTTCAGTAGGCAACAATTTTTTGGCATCATTGGCCAAAAATTTCATAATAACCTTTCAGCATATTGTAATTCAAGTGTTCTGAAAGAAAACTTGACTTCTGCACCTCCTCATGGCTCTGTTCTCAGGCTTTAAAAAAATCTAGCCTGTGACAGAAGACTTTGACCAATCACAGGTCATTTCAGAGAGAGAGCGTTCCTATTGGCTGTGCTCTTATTTCCCAAGCCCCCAGGAAGAGCGCCGGTTGTTGATGCCAATTTTCGTTGTGGCCAAACGGTGGTACTGCAATTTCTGTGTCCGTCACCTGAGGCCATTGGGCCCAGAAATACTTTTTCCCATAGACTTACATTCGGAACGAGACATCTGTAACTCAGCGGATCATTTTTTTTTAGGTGAATTAACTTCCCAGCATGAACACTTGAATAGTCCTTATTTAAATCATTGGGTCCTAAAAGTTGTAAAATGCACTAATAGCCGAATCCAGAGTTATTTCCCTTCCTCCATTCATGTGAATGAGACCCAGACCGAGGCTGGAGCGCAAGCCGTGACGACAACGTGACGGCCATGACCGAGCCACGTGACTGAGCGGACGCTACTGCGCCTGCTTCATGGGCCCAATGGATGTGGAAGATCGCCGGAAGATCCGGGTACTTTTCCACAACTTTCATAGGAATGAACGGGGCCCCGCCTCCAACGCTGTATCCAGTTCTCTCAATACATCCATGGTATTTCCTCAAGAGATCTCAACACGGCTGCCGGGTCTCAGACTTTCTCACTTTACGTGTTAGAACATGTTGTTTTTGAGTTTAAGTTTTACTTCACACAGTAGACATAGTAGGCCCCTAATATCCCACATCTATGGTGCTTGTCGTGACTGATAACGCCTATTTAATGGCCTGATAACAGTCAAATCGGGTGCTTATGTTCAGGTACACTACAGAAGAGGACAGGCTGTGTGTGTTTTAAGAACACTGTGGTAGAATATTTGCAAACTCCAGGAGACACAAAGTTCTGTCTGATGTTATGATGTTATGTGTAATAAGTTATGTTCTCTTTTGACAAATGTTGTCTCCCCACTGCAGTTGCATTACAAGTCCATGTGGTCTAGGTACACACAATAAACAACTATGTTTACTAATGTGTCTACTGCTGCTAAGAGAATATGTTCCTCACATAATGAAGGGTCTGAGTGTGAGACAAAGGGTAAAGAGACCAATGACAACAGAGAAGTAGTGAGGGGTTGTTTATAAAGACAATCTAAAAAAGGTAGCCACAAATAACATTCGTTCTAACACAGAGAGATTTGAGAAACGAGATTCATGGAGGGAAGAGATGAGGAAAGAGAGACAGAGGGAGAGAACTGGAGCCCCACAGTTGTGGCTGCTGCACAGTTGCATTGGTGCATTTCCTCATAAATATTTCAGGGAGGTAAACTCCCCCTCAACACCTCCATCCTGCACTCACTGCCGTGGTTATGGACTGCAGAGAGACACAGACAGAAAAGAAATTGACCATAGCATTACTTCAGCTCTGACATGATTTAAAAAAACAACAGCTTCTGTTGAAGAGTGGAAAAACACTCACTTGTTTTTTTTTTCATTTTATCATGGCATGCTGCAGGGTGTTTTGGTGAACCCATTGCATTGCTGACTCTATGCTAGTCAACCAGGCAATTTCTTAACATCAAAAACAGCAGTTGTTAGTTAAGATCAGCCTAAAATGAAACACATTAACCCTCTGCGACCCGCCCGCGATCCTGTCTGACTTCACGGTCTTTCAGAGGCTCTACTATATGAAACTAGAAAACCTAAGGAATTCATTGGTACCAACCATGCCATGCTACCATGATCGGGAAGGAAGCTAAATAACGCTCCAAAGTTGGGCTAAATTTTAACGAGGAAAGACTTGCATGGCCATTTTCAAAGGGGTCCCTTGATCTCTGACCCTTCTATGGGTACCCACAAGTCTCATGCATTATAAATGTGTTATTCTCACCTATACTAAAATTGTGTAGTCAAATATTTCTGCATACTGGGGTCCCTAAACAGTCTTGAATTACATATATTGGGTATCACTGTAAAGCTGAGACTCTTGTGGATCCAATGAGCCCAACTGTATTCATGTGTGATGATGTTAGTCCCCATAGTAGACATTTCATTGTAGTGAGATCAATTTTTGACCTGTGGTGACCTCTAGGATAATCACAGCCTCATGACACTTTACAACCACAAACTAGAGACCTAGAGCATTCAGAGGATGGATGGCTTTCCTAGGTAGATTGACAATAAGGGGGTTTCTGAGCAGTTTACACAACAACAGTGCTCGCCATCCAGTCGCCGAAAAATGCAATTCTTGCAGAAATCTCCTATCTCCCCTGAACCCCCCTAAAAAAAAGACAAAAACGGGTCTATTGTGGGTCTCAGGGGGCTAAGGCTAATAATGCTGCAGATTAACATGACTAAATACTGAGCCACCCTACTCATCACCATGGAGCATCACAAAGAATTGTTCAGCAGAAGCAGTGGAACCATGGGCCAGGGTAAGGTAAGTGTCATATGGTAAAAGCTAAAACCCCCCCCCAAAAAGCAAAGATCTCACTAAACACACGATTTAAAAGGCAAAATACAGTTTAAACATACCTGCAGCAACACCAACACTACAACAGCATGCCAGGCAGAAACAAGAAGACTTAACAGGCCCCAGGTGCCTTATATAACCTGTATCTGATTGGTGGGGTGATGGAGGAGGAGTCAGGTAAGGGGCTGCATTCAAAAACTGCCGACACTACCTCAACCTCGAATCTAACCACGTATTGTTGGGGGGAAAAAATAGACTTAATAAATGCTTCAGTTCAGGTTGCGGTTACGTGAGACTCAGCTGAGACGGAGCCGTGCAGACAGCTGCTGACCAAACTAAAATGAGAGTAAAAAACACTTCTGACACCCTCCAGTCTAGACATGCACGGGTCTTTTTTACCATGTTGAAATATAGGGGCATTTGCGGAGGATACAGTAATTCGCGACCTTAAAAGAAAAGTGGGATTGGGCCGTAAAGTATCCCCTACTTCCGGCGCCCATGACATGCGCTGCATCCACTCGGCTACCAAGGTGCTCAGACCAGTCTTTTTTTAATCTGTCTCTTCCCTATAAGTCCCCTAACATGCAATTTAAGGTCCCATGTCTCACGTCAGTTCATGATTTGTTTTCATGGTGCATATTCCTAAACGACTTGTCAATTAAATTAGCACAAACCGGTTGACACACAGAAAGCTTTGGGTAAGCTTCACACAGTGAGTAACACAGCCTGTTCTTAATTAAGGGGTTCTAGACCTCTACTGGTGATGCAACCACATTTAACTGTGATTACCACTACTTAGGAATATAATAGATGCTACTCATTCTTTAGGAGTGACTTCACATCTTGGCTTAGCAGTGAGCCTAATAGCTGGTGTAAGTCAGTCCAAGCATGCACATCATTAGCAGTGGACACAGGGACAGAGGGAGGTGTGATCCACCCAAGAGGCTTGCAGAGAGGGAGACAGGCAGGGAAAAAAGACAGACAAAGAGACAGAGAAAGAAACACAGACAGAGATACACGGCTATTCAAACTTTGGTGTTCTATCCCAGTCTTATTGGAAAACTGTCCACAGTGAAGTCAGCACTGAAATTAGATATTGATTCTTCCATCTCCTCCCCAACCTCCTGCTCTCTCCATCTCTCCTCTCTCTGGCTTTGGGACTGCACATATTCCTTTCTGGTGATTCCCTCTCTTTCATCTAGGCCTCCTCTCTCTCTCTCTTCCCTCTTTCTCTTTGTCACTCTTGGGATTCTTCTTGTCATTTATGAATCCTTGCTTCCATCACTTGCATCCTCCCATTTAAGACATGAGGAGCATTATAAGAGATGAGATGAGAGAATGGAAGACACAACACAACACCTGGAGATTTCAATTGCAAGACATATTTTCTGACAGCGATCGCTTTATTTCTGACTACAGAACATGACATATGTTCGGTGGGCATGGTTAGGGCATGTTTAGGCACGGCATAGGTAACTGGTTGGGGTTAGGGCAAAGTTGGGTAGAGGTAAGGGGAAACATAAACTGATGAGGAAATACATTAGACTGTTGTCAGGCTATTTAATAGGCGTTATCAGTCACTATAAGCCCCATAGATGTTGGTCAATAGGGGCCAACTACACCCCCTAGTAGGTTTTATCATCTATTCACATGGTAGATAACGTGTGAAACCAACAATGTATAGTTGTCTTTGTGTTATTTTAACTCAAAACGCAATGTTTTCCCCTAAACATAACTAAGTGGTTTATGTTGTCTAAACCTAAAGAAGGTGAAGATTTATTGCCTAAACATAAAGAAGCTGTAGTTTTGTTACCTAAACCTGAAGAAGTTGTAGTTTTATTGCCTAAACCTAAAGAAGTTGTAGTTTTGTTGCCTAAACCTGAAGAAGTTGTAGTTTTGTTGCCTAAACCTAAAGAAGTTGTAGTTTTGTTGCCTAAACCTAAAGAACTTGTAGTTTTGTTGCCTAAACCTAAAGAATATGTAGTTTTGTTGCCTAAACCTAAAGAAGTTGTAGTTTTGTTGCCTAAACCTAAAGAAGCTTGGTTTGTGTTGAAAAAGTGACGTTTCATGTAGTTTTACATGTTAGAACGTGTTGCTTTTAAGTTTCACTTTCACTTACAGCGTAGTAGGCGTAGTAGGCCCCTAATGACCCACATCTATGGTGCTTATAGCGACTGATAATGCCTATTTAATAGCCTGATAACAGTCAAAACGGGTGCTTGTTGTCACATTATTCACTGAACAATTAAGCCAATAGCATTGGTAGTAGCTGCTCTAAGGAAACTGATTGGTCAGAAGTTGAATGTCCCACCCCATCTTATTGTTTTGTTCTTTTTTGCCTCACAGCTTATATAAACTTGTAATTGCAAACCTGGAACTAAAAGTACAAACTTGTAAAACATATACAGGTGTAAACCTAAATGTTCAGAACAACTTAATATTATGTGTAACTTTCAATTTTCATGGGAATTGGGTCCAAATAGTCTGCCAGGACTTTAATCACTGACTGCATCAATTTTTAAATTTAGGCCTCGGTTCCAGTATGTCATTATATAACCATATGCCTTATGTAACCATGATACAGCCAAGTTTGTGTTTTGTTTTCATTTTTTGAGTTTGGCTGAAAGAGAATGGTCACAGCATTTGATTTATATTAAAAATCAAAAACCAAAATGATAAATAAGGCAATATAAATAGGACTCATGACCTGAGTATTTTTAAAAACCTTTCACAAAATTGTGTTCTGAGATATTCTACACATCATGAATTAGATGGAAAGCAAGAAACAAAGAAAAACATTGTAATAACATAGAAGTAGACTTTTTAAAAAAAAATTTTACTGGGTCAATAGGGCCCCCCTGATGGATTAGTCAGTACTACAAGTTATAAAAGCTGTGTGTGCATTGGACTCAACAAGGGACCCTCATATGAACATGAAAAGTTTACTTTTTTTTTTTATTTCAATAGCATGCAACTAGTAAACATTTCAGTATTCTCTGCTGTGTTACCATGTGTCAGAGTAGTCCACTAGTGTGCTGGGACTGAGGGTAAGGGGGAGCCATAACACATTCTGGGGTCCCCTAAAGGCTGGGTCTATCCATATTTTGGTTATGCTTTTTTTTTTTGCTGTAAATAAAATAAAGCAATGTGATCATTTGAAAAATGCATTGTGAATGAAATCCACTGACTGTAATGAAAAAGTACTTTCATGTTCATGTGTGTATACATATACACTACAGGTATTCAACATTGATGTAATCATGTTGCACTCTGCAGCACATTGCATCACTTGTAGTTTTTTTTTCATTTTAAAGAAATGTTAGTACAGAAATGGAACAATCCTCAACAACTCCACACGCACACATCTTCCCTTTCTCTTTCCTCTCCTCCTATCTCCCTCGAGCTCACCTTCACTCATCACCTCATCTATTTTTTCCCCCTTCTGTTGCCAGGCAACGGACAGGAAAAGCATCACTCGGAGACGTCAAAAACCACAGGAAGAGCTTGCAGGAAGACACATCACACAGATGTTCCATGGAAGAACCAGGGTCTACCTGAATAGAGCCTTTTGTCTCCTCGCTCAGCACTCGTCTTTGATGGGAAATGTCATGAGGTCCACGGAAAGATGTCAAGGAGAATGTGAATGAGCAGTTGGACAAGCTGTAACCTTAATAAGTAAAACCTATTTTTAGTCATGTAACAGAGACTATGTAATCCAGCATTACTTTTACACAAATACATTGTTATCAAAATAATTCTTTATAGCTCATCATTCATTGGATAGACAGTGGGTTGAGTATGTCCATGCTGTGTGTATTCAGATGTCTGGATGGACGAATTATGGGATTGCAATATATGTTTCCTTTGATAAAGGATATTTCCAAGGCCGAAAATGTTTTAATTCAAATGAAAGTCAAATATAATTTTGAGGGGAAAAAGCACATAAATAATAAGTATACGAAGTTTTGAACATGATTAATGAATAGCCTAATTAAATTAAAAACCGGCAATAACTGTTTGTTTGTTTTTGGTTTCTTGGGGCAGCAGAAACAAGTTGTGAACACAATGTTGATATATCATCACCTTTTAAGTTGATATGGCTTATTTACACATCAAGCAGACACAGAGCAACATTATCATTCATTTGGAGTCATGTTTGTGTCCATCGGATGAATATTCACTCTTTTAGCTCTGTTTTGGTCTCCACCAAGTCCTGAAGGAAATATCTCTCTTTAGCTGCTAAATGCCCCACTATATATATACATATATATATACACAGTATATATAGTATATGCAGTGTGTTTACAAATGCCTTTTAATGCAAAACATTTTTTGTTTATTTGGAAAGCTTAAGAAGGTTTTTGTAATATATATGGAAGTTATTTTGCTGGACGAATCTCTACAATAGAGTGTAAATGTGACTGAAGTTAGCATGACCCATTGTTGGCTACACTAATGAAAATAACACAGAGGTTGAGATATACTGGAATTTTTGGTAACACTTAATTTTACACGTTTTCAAATTTCATGGTAATTAAGTGATAATTAGCAAGTAACCTATTTGAGATTTCTTTGGAATTACTGCCAAATTACCCCAATATTTACCTCAAAATGTATCGAAAATTACCTTATTATAAACATTATTTAATAATTATATGCTAATAGTATATAATCGTTAAAGTGCGCTGTTCTTCATCGGAGGTGGAAAACCAAAACTAACAGAAGACACTTCTGATCAGGCACAAATCTCACCATTGTGTGACTTATTGTCGACACGAATGTAACCTGTTAGCTGATGTAATGATTCAGGGAGTTTTTAAAGAAATTTCAAAGAAGTAATTTGCTAATTACTATCTATTTATCAGCAGACATGGAAATAAAGCATATCAATTAACTTTGTGTTCTTTTCCTGGAAATTTATTAAATAAATACCCAGCTATTGGGAAATAGCGGAATATAATTATTAAATCATATTTATAATAGTCATTTTCAACACATTTTGAGGTAAATATTGGGGTAATTTGGCAGTAATTCCAAAGAAATTTCAAATAGGTTAGTTGCTAATTATCACCGAATTACCATGAAATTTGCGGAACTATAAAATTAAGTGTTACCAGTTATTTTTATGGACTAATATTCATAATAGAGTGTAAATGTGACTGAAGTTAGCATGCCCCATTGTTGGCTACACTAATGAAAATAAGACCTAGGTTTAAAAATACTTGAATTTTCTTTAATAATAAAACTTATTATTATTATTATTATTATTATTATTATGTGCATGTCTACACTACACATGGCAGAAGAAATAGAGCAGAATTTGGTTGCACATTTGGTGCGTGCTCACTCTGCTCATCAGTGGCAATGTGGTGTTCACTGCTGCTAAGAAAATGTTCCACATGGTTTATCTTCAGTCAGTAATGTGGCCCCTTTTCATGCAAGTAAAATTCATCCTTATCTCTCTGCAGCTCTCTTTCTCTCAGCTCTGCTTTTGATTCCTTTTTTCTTCCTCGTGGCAAGCACAGCAGCAGCATTTCCTTCTCCTCTGTGTCACCTCCACTCCCTCACTCCCTCCCTCCCTCCCTCTCTCTCCATCTCCTGCTGCTTCCATCCTCCCTCCCTTTTCCGCTGTGTGTTTGCAGATGAAACGGGCAGCCTGCCAGTATTTCATATTTCTTGGCAGCAAAGTGGCTAGCCAACTTCCTGGGGATGGGGAGTGGTGGTGGGGGGGGAGTTGGGGCTTGCAAAAGGTTACATTTGCACAATGTGTCTGTGAAAAACAGCAAAGGAGAGGTAGGAAGGAGGAGTGAAAGAAAGAAAGAAAGAAAGAGAGAAAGAAAGAAAGGAAAAGCTGGGCTGGATCAGCTAAACGACTGCACCATTCTGGGGTAATGGAAAAAACCCTTGGGGTGGTGGGGGGGTAACATTCAGTGTGCAGCAGTATCGAGTTGCATGCAGTCATTACAATGATGTCTGTCCCTCTCTGTTTCTCTTTTTGTCTACCTTCTCTGGAATGTTCCATCCCTTCCAACACACACACACACACACACACACACACACATTCCTGTATATGCACAGGGTGAGGTCCAGACTAAGTCACATGGGAAGTGAGGACCCACACACACACACTCAACATTTCAATTTGTCCAATACTTTGTTTTAAGACCAAATACCTGCAGAAAACGAATAACATTCCCATCAATCTCACAGTACTTTGTGTTTAGTGCTAATTAGCAAATGTTAGCATGCTAACATGCTAAACTAATATGTTGAACATGGTTAACACTACTAACCAAACATTAGTATATTCACAATTCTGTAACACTTCATTTTACAGGTCTGCATATTTTATGGTAATTAGGTGATAATTAGCAAGTAACCTATTTGAAATTTCTTTGGAATTACTGCCAGATTACCCAAATATTTACCTCAAAATGTATAAAAAATTACTTTATTATAAACACTATTTAATAATTATATTCCGCTATTTCCCAATAGCTGGTAATTTATTTAATACATTTCCAGGAAAAGAATACAAAGTTAATTGATGTGCTTTATTTCCATGTCTGCTGGTAAATAGATAATAATTAGCAAATAAGTTACTTGAAATTTCTTAAATCATTATATTAGCTAACAGGTTACATTTGTGTAGACAATAAGTCACACAATGGTGAGATTTGTGCCTGATCAGAAGTGTCTTCTATTAGTTTTGGTTTTCCACCTATGATGGAGAGTAGCACACTTTAACGATTATATACTATTAGCATATAATTATTAAATAATGTTTATAATAAGGTAATATTCGATCAATTTTGAGGTAAAGAAATCTCAAATAGGTTACTTGCTAATTATCACCTAATAACCATGAAATTTGCAAACGTGTAAAATTAAGTGTTACCAAAAATTCTAGTACTTTTCAACCTCTGTCTTATTAACAATGGGTCATGCTAACTTCAGTCACATTTACACTCTATTGTAGAGATACGTCCAGAAAAATAACTGCCATATATATTACAAAAACCTTCTAAAGCTTTCTAAATAAACAAATGTTTGCTTTAAAAAGGTATAATATGCAACAGTTGTTGGTTGGCGTTTATAAACACACGGCATATACTGTATATATATATATATATATATATATATATACACACACTCCATACTTCTCAAGCCTAAGGGCCCTATTTTAACCATGATATGCTATTTTAGCATATACTTATTAAATAATGTTTATAATAAAGTGTTTTTTTGATAATTTTGAGTTAAATATTGGGGTAATTTGGTAGTAATTCCAAAGAAATTTCAAATAGGTTACTTGCTAATTATAACCTAATTACCATGAAATTTGCAGATCTGTGAAATGAAGTGTTACCCACAAGCATTAGCATTTAGCTAGTTTTTTATTTGGACTATATATGGGTTTGTTTCACAGTTTAAAAACACACAATCA
This sequence comes from Sebastes fasciatus, assembly GCF_043250625.1. Lineage (NCBI taxonomy): Eukaryota > Metazoa > Chordata > Actinopteri > Perciformes > Sebastidae > Sebastes > Sebastes fasciatus. Next base: position 5,982,838 of record NC_133813.1, read on the forward strand.
GTGTCGCATTGTATATGTTACTGAATACATTTAGGCCTTACATTCTTTACTCCTCATTAGGCTACTGTACAGTGAGAAGAAGACTCCTCTAAATGAAAACTTAGCTATGAAACACTGTTCCAAACCTGCTTTTCAACAGTGCCTTCGAAATAACAGCTTCCACTGCTGAAATGATTCTCTTTCTCTCTGTTTCCCTGCCACACAGAAACCGACAGACACACACACACACACACACACTGAAACACCCTCCCCCGCTCCCTCTCCTCTTTGCTGCTTCTATAATTCAAATTCTGTCATGCTCGTTCCAGACTGCTGGCTCCAGCCTCTCTCTCTCTCTCTCCTCACTCTCTATCTCTCTCAAGAAGGAGAGGGAAAAAAAGCTCTTTGAGGGACAAAGCGGACAGAACCACACACAGACGAATACACCAAGCTGAACTAAACAGCAAATGTGAAAAAGCCTGCTGTGCATTTGGATTCTTGCAGGAACACTGAGCATCATCTGCACTCTCCTCCTCACTCCACTTCTCTGTTTTACACTCATTATTTTACTTTTTGTAACACCCTCATATATGATTTAGTTATGTTGTGTTTGAACAGAGACAATCCACAAAGAACATTAACCTCATATGTAGGAGCCATGAAAGGAGAAAGGAGTAATGTGTGTATGTTAATTAGGTTTGTGATGGTTTCTATTTTTGGTATTGGTATTCGTTAGTGTTGGGGATATTGTCACTTATTATTATGTGATCGCGATGATTTGGGAGATTTGGGTCACACCAAGCCCCCAGGAAGTGTGGCGGTCGTCGATCCGGATTTTCATAGTGGCCAAACGGCGGTACTGCAACTTCCGTGTCAGTCACGTGATGCCATTGGGCCCAAAAATACTTTTTCCCATAGACTTACATTGGGAAAGAGACGTCTGTAATTCAGCGGATAATATTTTTTGAGGTGAATTAACTTCCCAGTAAGAACACCTAAATAGTCCTTCTTTAAAAAATGTTTTTTAAAGTTGTAAAATGCACTAAAAGCTGGATCCAGAGTTATTTCCCTTCCTCCGTTCATGTGAGTGAAACCCAGACCGAGGCTGGAGCGCAAGCCGTGACGACGGCGTGACGTTGGGACCCCGTGACCAAGTCATGTGACCGAGCGGAAGCTACTCCGTCAATCATCTCGGATGCTACTCCGCCAAGATCCGGGTACTTTTCCAGACGGAAGTCGAGCCATTTAGGAATAAGTTGATCATTTTCATTAAACCAGATTTTGTTCAATGTATTTTTTGAATCTCAGTGCTTCATTTTGGTAGCCCGTTGGACAAGCTAACCAGGCCCGACCTCAGCCTCTCAGCAGCTTTTAGATTGTTTCCTGAAGTCGCTACATTAGATAAAACAAGGAGAGTTGTAATGTAGCCTGCCGGGTTTTAGCAAATTGGTATTTTCCCCTGAGTCCACCCGATGGATGTAAGTCCAATATACAGAGTAGGCCTAGTGTCACTCTCTTTTTTGTTCTGTTTTGCTTGTTCTGTGAGGCTGAACTAAGGCCAGTAGGCGATTTGAGGGGGGATACCATCCCTTTTGTTGGCAAAATTACCAAAATGCATGCCCTTTGTTAACGTGCCATCCCCTTCACCATCCCCTAGTGGCAGAGAGAGTGCAGGGGCAGAATATGTTAATCTAGTTTGCCTGACTCATTGATCCTTTATCTGACTGAGGTTTGTGCCAGTTTGAACTTTGACCCGACCACGGCTCTGAAATATCAGTAGCCTAATCATGCTGTGTATTGATAAATTCACGGCGCTGTCCGTGGTGCTGAAGTAGCAGACGGATTTGTAATTGTGCCCTTTTCTCTCAGTCCTATTCAGTCAGTTTCGTCTTGGATCTATAATAATCTCTTGACTATATATTAATACTCAATTATGCCTGTAGTATGTAATATATATAAATATAAAGCATGTAATTTCCTGTTGCCAGTAGGTGGCGCTTTGAGTATGACTCAATATTGACATGTAAATGTCCTCATCATGCCTGATAAATTTGGGGCAGATTGGACAATATACACTGGAGATACAACAACTTCCTGTGTCTGGTTTCAAACTTGACCTACTTCATAGCAGTTCAGGCCTGAGGACATCTAAATGGCAATATTGACTCAGTCATAGCGCCACCTACTGGCTACAGGAAGTCAGCGTTATGTGACAAACATCATCCGATTTACATGAAATCTACATTGTGTAATCTACACTTGATATAGACCAATATAATGCATGTTTAGCACGTGTTCTCTAGCGCCACATAGTGGACAAAGGAAGTGGTGCAAAATTGGAATACGTCATTTCCTGCGCCACTCAATCCACACAGGAAACATCGCTAACTTGCGAGTGCAGTGTTTGATGGTCACAGAAATGTAGGGCTGCATCGACGGGCGTCCCAAAAGTACTCCCGACTTGCGCGAGGGTGCGAGGGCCCGATCATCGCTGCTTGCAGCTTTAATTCAGTTTGTTGTGCAAAACACAAAGAATTCGATTTTGAAAATCTTGTCCTACATGTACACATTTTCTCTAAACTGTAGATTCCTAACTCTTCAGCATAGGTTTGATATACACTAACAGAATCATTAAAACCGTTATTTTAACGGCTGCTGAAATAAACCAACAGCAGTCCTCATTCAGACACAGAAGGAGAGCGAGAAAATGAAACAAAGCTGGAGGGCTGTGAGCAGAATGTTTGCAGGCTTCTTTCTGTTCCACTGCTCCCCTCCCTCGTTCCCTCCACCCTCCCAACGCTGGAGACACACAGAAAAACAGGCTGTTTGAAAAAAAATGGAGGCAAAACAGAGCTACACAAAGGCAGCGCTTGCTTTCTCCATCGCCAGCTTACTAATCGGCGTCTTTGCTGTGCTCGATGCATGCCTGACGCCCGTTACATGGCAGCATTGCCATAGCGACAGGGGTCTGAGTAATCATTTGTGCAATGACCCCTATTCTCCAGAGGGAAGATGGAGGGGTGGAGGAGCTGAGGGGGGAGGAGGCTCGAATGAAAGCAGAGCCAGCAAAAGCAGAGGAAGGGAGGGAGGGGGGAGGGAGGGAGGAGGGAGGAGGGAGGAGGGGAAAGAGGGAGGGAGGGAGGGGTGGGGAGCAGCAGAGCAAAGCAGCAGGACCCAGACAAACAAAAAGGAAAAAGAAAACAGAATTTCTTTCTACTGGCAGCAGGGAAAGAACCTTTTATGTTTTTATATAACGAACAGAACTCTCTCAAAACGAATTCACAGGGAGAACACAAGCTCAAGACAAACTGGGATTCAGTAAATGATAATATAGTGGGAGAATAAATACTGAACTAGAAAGTGGAATGTGCATCTTGTGGACAACAGAGGGAGATAGAGAAAAGGACAAGAGAAAGACAAAAGCTTTTCAGACAGTAAGAGAGCTAATGTGCAGTGTTCATTACACGCCACAATACGGAAGAGTTACTGGAGCTTGTGCTGGAGGAGAGGTCATGGGGGTCATTAAAGCTTCAGTAGGCAACAATTATTTGGCATCATTGGGCAAAAAATTCAATAATAACCTCTCAGCATATTGTGATTAAAGAGAGAAAACTAGACTTCTGCACCTCCTCATGGCTCGGTTTTCAGACTTTAAAAAAATCTAGCCCGTGACGGAAGACTTTGACCTTTGCTCCGGCTGGTGGGCGGTGCTTGTTATTTCCTCAACTGATCTCAAGATGGCTGCCGGGTCACAAACTTTCGCATTTTATAGCTAAACCGTGCACTACAAGAAGATTCTGAAAACATTTGAGGTGAGAAATAGGCATTACAGTAACATAATATTGATTCATATTTGATCAGCGCTGCCTAGTTTGACCATTTGGTCGGAGTTCGTGAGTGATTGACTCGTGGCTCTCACAGACGGAAGCTGGACGGCAGACTCCAGATCAGCACTGACTGGTTGTTTTCCTCCGGTCTGAGGAAATCTAGCAGATGCAATTATAAAATTACAACAAAAAACAATATACGACTAAAATTACAATATATTCACTTATTATGCACTGAAAAATGAACTTCCATGACCTCCGCCATTTCTGACAACGTCAACAAACACGTCACAGCTCGTGAACGTTCATAAAATTTCCACTAAACACGTTCCCATTTGAAGGCACCATAAAACGCCTGTTTGGAAATGACCTCCGCTAAGTGTATTTCACTGATGTATGCTGAAGAAGTATACTGGCAACTTCAAACTTTCTGCTGCTTTCAAGGAGAAACTTTACACTAAATCTTATATATGTTGAAAGCACTGACCTCTGTAGTTTGAAAGGTTCAACATGTTGCATTCTGACTTCCTACCGTCACAGTTGGGTGTGGTCAGGTGTGAATAGTTGCACCTGGGACCACACCCTGCCGTGACATTACGCCCTCTGCAGTCTTGTAGTCAGGGTGTGGCAGAGCATGCAGAAACTGCTATGAGTAGGGTTTTCAGGCTCGGTGCAGTTACTCCTTCAAAGGGGATTAGATGTGATTGGTCATTACTGAAGCTCGCCATCATTAAAACTCCACCTGCTGATACTGCAGTTCTCCTACTAATAATGTCCTCACCTCTCTTCAGCCTGCTGCTCCACGATTGTGGTTGTGCCTTTTGAAAAATAAAATTGCTAATATTAGTCAGTAACACCCACAGTGCCCTGGGTTTGTGCTAGCAATTGTATTTCAGGAAATATTATTGAAATTCCTAAATATATAGAAACATTGAACTGTCACCATATAGCAATAATTAAAGCTTTGCAGCTTTGAGGAGTTTAATGCACATAAAACAGAAGACTTTCCTTTTGTCATCTATGCGTATTTTGTTATGCACAACTATTATGAAGTTCACAAAGAAATTGTAAAGGAACAAAGCATAAATGCTGACAGAGACTTCAGCCACCCGGCAGAGCTACGAGAGGGAGAACCGAGGGGAAACGAAGAGACATTTGTTGACCAAATTTCTTGACCCATAATATAGTAAAACTTTGATTTGTAGCTGTTCATTTTTAATATAGATAGATGAAGATCTTAAGTATCAAACAAGACCTTTTATTACAGGATATACTCCGCTGTATTTTCTATAACTAAGCAACCATTTGCAGAGTAGACAAATCACACATGCCCAGTGTACATGAATGGTCATGTGATATGCGTCTCCATGCGTATTAGTATGGATTATTTTTAAATATTTTCTATAACATTTTTATTTAAGAAAAAGAACATTATTCACAGATATTTGACATAGAGCATTTTCACTTTCTCCCCCCAACTTCCTTGACAAAATAATGTATATTATTATTATTATGATTGGTCAATTACGGCGTTCTGCGGCCTGTAATTTCTGTGTAACAGACTGTTGTTATGTATAGCAGACCATTGCTATGGGCGCAGCTCTGATGTCAGACTCTGGCGGACCGTTTTTGTGTCAAAATATTGATTTTTTTAAGTAAGTAGCCGCGTAATAAGCGGGATAATGTACAGCTAGCGGGTCCTTGTTGTGAAAGAATCCCCGACAGGGCAATGCTGGTCTCTCATCGCCCTGTCGGGGATTCTTTCACAACAATGACCCGCTAGCTGTACATTATCCCTTACATAACATATCTACACAGGGAATGATAGTTCAAGATTAAGTCGTTTTTTAATAATTGCAGGGCAGTGTGGTAGAACATGCAGTGACTTGCACGGCCGCTCCATGAATGAATAAAGTATGGGGTTTTAAATGGGGATTATTACTATTATTTACAAATAACCACACGGTTCTTAACCTTTTTTTCCTGTCTAAAATAAATATAAATGACATTTATAACGAAATGAAATGGCCATTATGAAAGGCAAACTCACGCCGTCACGCACTGCTCACGTGGGCAGTCTGGCCCAAGCGTAACTGAGATGCAATATTCCCCAAAGCCTCATTAAAATCCACTAGCATCTAAGATATTTTTGTGATGGACATACAGGTTTGGATGGAGAAATCAAGCATGATAGTCCCTCACAAGCTTCACTGAGGGAGAAACTGACTCAAGCCTTCATCAATAAATCATAATTTTCAGTGTTGCTAAAATCTAATGTCTGAAAGATCTGCTACAAACAATTGCTCTTCTACAAGACTGAGCAGAAAAGCTGGAAGAGAGGTTGGTGAGAAGTGCAGTAATTAGGCACTCGCTGTAGACGCTACAGAGTGAGGTAGCACAAGGAAAGTAGGGAGGCATGGGAGTAATATGTGGGGGTATGGATCTGGATCAGCATCACAGACAGCTACCTCTACGGTCTACAGTGCTGACCATGCATGCTCAGGAAGCTGAGAGAAAACAGCACCTGCTTTGCTGACACCTGCATCTGTGTTGCAATGCTGCACTCCCTCTCCGAGCCACAGAGAGAGAGAAATAAACATGCTTGGGAGGAAACTGAGAGGTGAGGATGTCAGTGCGGTATAAGCAGAGGGGTGGTACAAGAGAGGAGCCAGAGACAATCGAGAAGTGAGGCTGAAAAGATGAGAGCAGAACATAAATGGAGGAGATGGGCGAGGATGGAGGGGAGTGCAGATACGAGGCAAGACTGCAAAATAGAAAGAGACCGCAATACAACGGAAGAATGTGGGGAGAGAAGGAAAGCAGGATAATGGAATGAAATCTGTATTTTTCATGAAAATGTAGGCCTACTAATGATAATTTACTTTTATGGGAAGGGGCTGTAACTATATATACTGATATGTATGTACAGGTAGGAGGACATGTACTAAAAGTCTTCCATGTTACATGAACACAAAGTACACCCACAACTGTCAAAATGTGATAGATTGTGATTTTATCGGTATGTTCATGTCTCTAACTGAAATATTATAAGAATTATTCATGCTATGGAATTTTATGTCAGAGGAATAGTTCAATATTTTTGGGGAATTACATGATTTCTCTCTGAGAGTGAGATAAAGGTCCATGTCAGTCTTGAAGAGGGAAACATCTAGCCTGACTCCGTTCAAAGTTCAAAAGTACCAAGACCTCTAATGCCGGGTTCAGACTACACAAGTTCAGTCTGATTATATATATATATATATATATATATATATATATATATATATATATATATACACGACGAATGTGTTTACCAAACTGCTTCTTGAAGAACAGATTAAACAAAATGAGATATAACGTGTTAATCAGTGAGCTTTAGAGGCGTTAACTCTGGACAGAGCCCGGCTAGCTGTTTCCCTCTGCTTCCAATCTTTATGCTTTGGAACTATTCTTTTGGTAGAAAGTAGTTCCAATAATAATTTAAAAAGAAAACACTTAACTATGATCAAGTTTGGGATGGAGGCAGAAATCTCAGAAACAGATGTCTCAAAACCTGGAAAAATAAAACTATCTTTAGGCTAGTACATGGCTAGATACCACTATAACTGAGAAACTATATTTGTCATTTGGGTGATCCAACCCTTTTTGAACTGTGACAGTCTCAGCAAGTTTGCACATGGATTAAGAGAGCATGGAGTTCCCCTGGTGGTCCGGATGTCAGCTATCACACTGCTGGTATTCATAAGAAAGGATTATTATGGTACACACCAATGCACTCTTTGTCATAATGCGGCCAAACATGTACTATTACCATTCATTACTATACATTTAATGCGTCTTGTGTATTTGTTATTTAATGTGTTCTTTCAGGGGTTGTTTTGTTTGTTTGTTTGAATTTACTGCACTTTTAAAGGCTGTCTTTTGTTCCTAAATGTGTCATTCAAAGGTTGAAAAAAAATAGTCTCCAATAAGATTCGGTAACATTTGACAGGTCCACAAATTTCATGGTAATTAGGTGATAATTAGCAAGCAACCTATTTGAAATTTCTTTGGAATTACTGCCAAATTACCCCAATATTTACCTCAACTTATCAAACATTACTTTATTATAAACATTATTTAAATATTATATTCCACTATTTCCCAAGAGCTGGTAATTTATTTAATACATTTCCAGGAAAAGAATACAAAGTTAATTGATATGCTTTATTCCCATGTTTGCTGATAAATAGATAATAATTAGCAAATAACTTCTTTGAAATTTCTTAAAAAAAACTCCCTGAATCATGACATTAGCTACCAGGTTACATTTGTGTAGACAATAAGTCACACAATGGTGAGATTTGTGCCTGATCAGAAGTGTCTTCTATTAGTTTTCCATCTCCGATGAAGAGCAGCGCACCTCCGCTTCTCAAGCCTAAGGACCCTATTTTAACAATTATATGCTATTTTAGCATATAATTATTAAATAATGTTTATAATAAAGTAATTTTCGATCAACTTTGAGGTAAATATCGGGGTAATTTGGCAGTAATTCCATAGAAATTTCAAATAGGTTACTAATTATCACCTAATTACCATGAAATTTGCAGCCTTGTAAAATTACCTAAGAAATCCTTATTCAAAGCTTTCCTCAGTAAATTAATATGGCACACATTGCATTATGGGGATGCTCTGCCTTATATGTTGCAGCGCCAGCACGTCCAACAAGCCTTTATCTAGTGAGCGGTGATCTTTATATATTAAACTGAAGGAAACCTCTGGGGTGCGCTCCTCTTTGCAAACAGCTACCTCCTCTGGAAGAAAAGATGAGTGTGTCCTGCTCTGCATCACACATTCATCATTCATAGAGAACAGTACAATCAGGTGTCCTTCAGAGTGGTGTTGGTCTTATCCAGAGAGGAGGGGGGGGGGGGGGCTTCCACATTTTCATGACTTCATGGTTGCATGGAAACAAATATCTTGCTGCAGACGAGAGAGTAGAAGCACTGTCCCACCTCAGACTGAGAATTTGGAAACATAACACTAATCACACAGGGCAGAAAACTAGTGCTGCACTGGCCTCTACAGGTTCAACACAGGTTATTGCACTCAGATGGCAAACATTTGAACCTCTGAGGAAACCTGTAGAGGCCACTGCGCTGCTGGATGACTGCAGTATGGGACTGAGTTGGTTTGTAAGTGAAGTATACTCAGACACATACACAAAGAAAACTGGTGTTTTCCTTTATTCATTCCAGCCGCCTTTAGAATTAGTGACTGACAGTGTGAATTATCATTATTATTATGAATTATAATACATTGTGTTATTTGTGAGTTTATTATTCCAACATGTTTTACTGACAAGGGTTATTTAGGGTCAGTTTGAGGAAGCAGATCTATTATTAAATGTTCTGATTTTGTCACTAAACACATTAGTCAACTGTGATATCATATGAAAATTGTCGTCTTTGTTTATGCCGATACCCCACTGTAACCGGCGGTTTCTTTTTTCATGGCAAGATATCGAAATTCGCCGCGCCGCCACGGTAACGCCGTTCAATCCTAAGTCACAATTTTCACTAAAAAGCATCATCGACGTCTTAAGACTTTTCTGACCTAATTTGAGGTGGGTCTGATTAATTTGCAAGGTGGAGTACAACAAAGTGCAAAATACGTCATTTCCTTTTGCCAGTAGGTGGCGCTATGAAAGTGAGTCTAAATTTGCATGTGGATGTCCTCAGGCCAGGACTCTTATCAGGCATGAGAAATGTGGAGCGGATTGGTTGATAAACGACATGACAACTTCCTGTGTTTTGGCGAAAGCCGCTTTTTCCCCGCCACGCCACTGCAACATAATTTAGTTCCATAAAAACTGAAGCTTTTAGCAACTTTTCATCACAAAGGTCTTAAGACTGTACTGACCAAATTTGAAGTCGATCAGGTTAAATCTCTAGGAGTTTGTTAAAGTACAGTTTCCTGGAAATGGCAAAAAAAAGCCCTAAAATAACACATTCAATTCAACATGGCCGCCTTCCTGTTGGGTTAACAGTATACCTCCAAGAGGCTTTTTTGTACGTCTCAACATGTTACATATACCCACCAAATTTCATATATCTAGGTGATACCACACTGAGGGGCACAATTTTTTGTTTCTGGTCACCTGTTGTTCGTCTAATATTCACTCTATGCCATGACAGCGCTAAGAGTGAACCAAGACAGTAAAGTACCACTAACTACCTATAACTGCAGGTAGGTAATGATTCTCTGTGTTTGTCACATAGACTGTATATAAAAATGGATGACATGACAGCTCCCCAAACGTGAAGCCAAAACACCTGGGTCGCCCCCTGGTGGCTGGCTGCAGTATAGGTAATGAGTCCCGCCCCCTCCATGTTAGCGGATGGCCCAAACTAAAAAGTCAAAGTCAAATAAATTTCTCCCAAAGACGGTTTCTGTCATTTTAGATAGTTCTTATCAGGCGGATGTACGTTCAAGTGTTCATTTTTCTGATCAGTTTGGTTTTAATTAGTTATTGGATGCTATAAAAAGGGGGTGTGAAGTCATGATTGACAGCTGAAGCAGTCGCAGCCGGAGGCTCCGCAATTGTTCGAGAGAAGAGATGTAACTTTAACTTTCCATTACCGTCACCAGTCTGTGTAATGACACGTGTCACTTTAATCATAAATTATAGAGATATTACGGTTAGCTGTTGTGTCTTTCCAGCCAAACAGCTACCGATGTGCTAACGTAGCAGCTAGTTGGCTCACACTAACAAGCTGTGGCCGTGCTTGGCTCGTGATTGGCTCTGGTGGGTGTGTGGGCGGGACCTTGATACAGCGGCTTCGATCACTTAAAATGGGGTCGTGTTTACCGTGTTCACGAGAGTCCATATGAACGCACCCCCCCCCTTGTCCTATTTACAACCCCAAGTGGAAAGTTTCTGAAAGCTCCGAGAGCCTCAGTAGAAACTCTGACTTCCTGTGGATAAGACATACTGACATTATTTTTCAAGAGAGTTTGGACAGTTTGTTGGAGAATTTTTGGAGCCATTGGTGGCACTAATGGACACAGGGTTTCAGCCATGGTGCCGGTGGTCTGCTTGTGTGTATTCAACAGCCTTTGGTGACTTTGTTTTTGCTGTATTTGTCCAGGCTTTGAGATATTTATGTGATTTCTGCCTCCACCCATTTGGTGTAATAACAGTTTAATGATTTAATAACAATTTCATAGTGACTATTTCTTTGGTAGAAAGTAATTCTAATGAAACAGCTGGAGGCAGAAATCTCAGAGACGGATATCTCAAAACCAGAAACTATCTGCATGGCTACCACTAGAGGTAAGGGACAAAATGTTTTTTTTTTTGCCTCATGAGATGTCATAATTTGCAGTGTTCATATGTTCTGGTTGCTAAAAGAGCCTAAGTCACGCCCTTCCGGTGGACCCCATGGGACCTTATATCGAAAAAAATATGAACGGTAGTCAACGGAGAGAGATTCATATTTTTTTGATGCCGTTTGAATTGCTCCATGAATCACATATATGATGTTTGTCACATACCTCAACTGTTTAACAACAAACTTTCTGCAAAAATCTTTTAAATTGACAAACATCATATGTGTGTGATTCATGGGATTCAAACGGGATCAAACAAATATTTATCTCTCTCCGTTGACTACCGTTCACATTTTTTTTTTTAAATAACGTCAAGTGGTGTTCATCGGAAGGAGAGTAACTTAGGCTCTCTATAAATTCCTTCATTTACTTGTTTGTTTCCTGTCATGTCTCTCCGAGTTTAACAGTTTTGGGACAAAATTAAGTTATGCTTAAAGGTCCCATATTGTAAAAAGTGAGATTTTCATGTCTTTATTATAAAGCAGGTATAAGTGCTTTATAAATACTGTTAAACTATCAAAACGCTCAATATACAGAGAAATACACAAAGCCCGTATTCATAAATTGTGCGTTTGAAACAAGCCGTTAGGATTTCAAATATACAATATTTAAACCATTACACGGTTTTAAATGTAAACATTCTAAATGTGGCCCAGTTTATTTCCTGGTTGCATTGTATGTAAATAACATCAGCTGAAAGGAAGTAAACATGGACCCAAACTGTTGCCTAGCAACGCAATTCCATTGAAATGCACTAAAACGGAGTGTTTCACACAGAAGGTAAATACAGGTATATTCAGGCAGACAGTACAAGTAAAATAAAGTTGTTTTTTTAACATTACAGTATGTAAACATGTTCTAGTAGAAACATAAAATACAAGTATGAACCTGAAAATGAGCACGATATGTCCCCTTTAAGCTGTCTTGGTCAAAAAGATTAAAACAAATATTTGTACTTGGAACACAAAACTTTAAACAGATTACTTTTTTTGTTTTATCTCTCTACTGGTTTACCCGGAAAACTATAAAAAGTAAACGTGGACCGAAACTGTTGCCTAGCAACGCGATTCCGTTGCAATTCCGTTGAAATGCACTAAAACGGAGCGTTTCAGACAGAGGGTGAATACAGGTATATTCAGGCAGACATGAGAAAATAAAGTGTTTTTTGAACATTACAGCATGTAAACATGTTCTAGTAGAAACATAAAATACAAGTATGAACCTGAAAATGAGCACGATATGGGACCTTTAAAACAAATATTTGTACTTGGAACACAAAACTTTAAACCGATTCCTTTTTTTTTTTTATCTCTCTACTGGTTTACCCAGAAAAACTACCTGTTTTTTTTTTTTTTTTGGAAGTGCCAGCTATGGGGCAGCAGAAATGAGGACATTCCTGTTAGACAACCTGGGTGGAATTTGAATAGTACAGAGGAACCGCCTGACGCTGATTGGTCGAGAGCGACATATTTCCAGCTCGCCAGTCTGTCACTCAACAGATCCCAGGCTGCTGATTGGCTGATCCCTGCAGAGGGGGCGGGGCTTCTGTCTGGGACTATATATTTACTCTGGTTTCAGGCCATCTGCGAATGATTGCTGGCTCACAGAGAGAGAAAGAGAGAGAGAGGCGGGTCATTGTGTCCGATGTTCCTCCACAGAGCTCACTTGAAGCTTGAAACGATTCCCATTGAGAAAGAGTAATAGTCAGGTTTTCCTCTCCTGGGCAGTCCTGGAGAGGAATCTGGAGCTGGTGGTGGACACATCATCATAATAATAATAATGATCAACACCATGGACTGTGCAGCAGCAGCAGTGGACGCGCAAAGCCTCATCTCCATTTCCCTGCTGAAGATCCACAACTCCAGGACGCAGAGAGGAGGCATCAAGCTGCACAAAAACCTGCTCGTCTCCTATGTGCTGAGGAACGCCAGGCAGGTCTACATCAAGGAGAAATACGCGGAGATCTACAGGATGCAGCAGTACGAGGAGGTGATGACTGTGTGCAACGAGATCCAGGAGCTCAACCCGCTGGATGTGGACGCAGAGGACGCAGAGGATGAGGAGCAAGCTTGCAGAGAAGAGGAGGAGAGTTTGTGCGCCTCTGCGTGCCATGGAGGAGGCGCAGCGCTGCAGCCAGTTGCGCACGCCCGGATTTCGAACGCTCTTTTCGGCTGCGCTTCTCTGGAGGACCGCTGCAAAGAACCGGATCCCTCCTACTATAGGAGCTGCTGCATGGAGGCTTCTTCAACTCCAGAGTCACATTCTGACCAATTTCCTGCAAACAACAGCAGCAGCAGCGTGCATTGCAACAAAACCACAGTGCTGGATTTGGACACGCATGTGGTGACCACTGTGGAGAACCGGTACCTCCACCAGGACTGCTGCTGCTGCGGCTGTGACGCGCTCCAGTGCGCCGGCCAGAGCGCGCAGTCCTCGGCCAAGAAACGCAAGGTGGAGTCTGGCTGTTGTGTGGAGGAAGTGTCGGATTTTGCAGCAGCTCGCAAACGAGCAAAACGTGAAGACTGTTCCTACTACTCCAGCTTAGACTACACAGACACTTCCAACATCTCCAACCTGATTTCCATCTTTGGCTCTGGGTTTTCTGGGCTGCTGAGCAGACAGGCAGACTTGGAGCAGATCTGTAGCAAACAGGTCCTGGCCAGTCTGGGTGCATGGACCAGAGCCATTGTGGCATTTTGAAATATAAACCTTTTATTTTATATAGGAGAGACCAGGGTTTCAGTTGTGTAATGGAAATTCTGTCAGTATTCCAAGATGAGTCCTAATGAACGTTGAAATAAGATCTCAAACAAGATGAAATGTCTTTGTTGTATTTTATTCTTGCAAGAAGAGGCACTGGTTATACAGAGTCACACAAAAGTCCTGCAGAAGAGTGCACTGCAGGAGATTATTACAATGTGATTATATAGAAATATACAACAGGGACTGTGAGAAAAGGAGTTGTTTTACTCAGACAGTGTCCCAGTAAAAAGTCAACACTACATGAGACGAAGAGCACACAGACAGTAACTTTCCACTTTTGCATAAAGAGACATCGCTACATACAATGTAATTTTACATTACAGTTGTAACATGTTTTTTTATTAAAGTAAACCCAGCAGGAACATTTTTCTAAGCTCAGGAGAATGTTCCTGTTAAAGTTCCCCATATTGTACTCCAAAGACATTTCATGTGAAGATGTAATTTGTGGAACTTTTTCAGCTTCAGCAAATGTTCTGTGCATGGAGATAAAATTACTACACAACACAAGAATTGGGGCTATAGTGATAATGTTTCCTGACACTATTTTACGTGTCCATGATGGAATGTTTTTCTGAAACCTTCCGGGAATGTTCCCAGAACAAGTTTTCGGAAAGTTACAGAAAATAAATGGGAACCTTTTTGGGGGGAAAACTACAAGTTTTTACTGTATATCCTACTGCTGTGCATCCTTTCTGAAAGATGTGCTGCAGCAGAATATGTATTTGATGAAACTGTGTGAAGTTGTGCATTGTTACAAATAGAGCCCCCCATGTGTGAGGTCAGCTGTAAACGCTGCAAAATGTTCTGTCTTTGTCACCAATCTGGTCAGTTGTTTTGGTAAAAACAAGTTTATTAATTAACTTTTAACACAGAAAGTGTCACAATTGGCCAAATTATAACCTCATTAACTTAAATGTTGAACATTCATGTTCATTATTCAATATGTTAAACACTGACAAAGATCTTTCAACATTAAGTACATGCATTACAACTGACCTCGTGGTGTCATACTGTAGTAAAAATACCACATGCTGAAAAGCTCTGAACATTGAATTGGCAACTTGTAGTCTAATCACATACTTGTGATTCAAAATATACACAGAAGACAAAAAACATCAAGAATTACACATTAAAGCACACCTTTGTCTGTAAAAGTGCTTCATTGGGTGTGTAAGTGTGACATCACTCACACTTGTTTCTGATTGGAGGATATCTGGAGACGTTACAACTGAGCCCGGTCTCCCCTACAAGGTCTAAAATCAACTTTATTTTTGCAGGAAAAAAAAGAAAAAGCTATTTAAAAAAATGGAGGGTTTTAATGACAGTAGTTTTTGGCAGGGAGAGGACAAGAGTTTGTGCCATATACAGTATATATATATCATGTACAGGCTTTCCTGTCGTCCCAATGGGAGATACGTTGAAATGGATTGACTTCCGTTGCCTTAAATCAAATGCACACCACTGCTAGCTATTGTGATAATTTGACTGAACGTCTCTCCTGTTTGTGGAGCTGAGGAGCCGTCTCCAGTTTGAAAATGGCACCTTCGGTTGTCATGTGAAACACCACGTTCAAGTCTCCCTCCTAAACACTTTGAGGTACAATGGACTCTGAAGCAACTCATATCACTTAACGGTGTGCCAACACTTCCATACTGTAACACTTTTTTGGGCTATTACTGTGGTTATCACTTCACCTCTCCACTCCCAGTGTGCCATAGTAAACAGTTTGACATCTCCTCTTAATCATGGTTGTCGCTCAAAGCCTTTTCACAGCATTCAGAACATGTCTTGGGTTTTGTGACTTTGTTTTGTAAAAGAATTATCTTAGTCCTTTTGTTTTAAAAAGGCCTGATTTAGCCATAAAGAATCCACGCATTAGCTTTATGAGCACTATGTGTACCAAAATAAAGAGAGTATTCAGCCATTCTCTACAGATTTTTTGTTGTTATTCTTGTATTTTTGTGCTTACTAAAATTGTATATCACCGGGTAAAACTGTTCCAGAAAATATTTGTTAAAAAAATTTATAATCTTAATAAAAATGAAAACCTTAATCGTTAAATGTTGTGTTTGACTGCGGTTATTTGTTAGGATTAAAAACTGATGCAGTTGTAGGCCTATACAGTCACTGACCTGTGTCACACATTATGAAAAACACACTAATACATTTGCATTAGACTGTTGTCAGGCTATTAAATAGGCCTTATCAGTCGCTATAAGCCCCATAGATGTGGATCAATAGAGGCAAACACAATGTTTTTCCCTAAACTAAGTGTTATCTTTTTTGCCTAAACATAAAGAAGTTGTAGTTTTGTTACCTAAACCTAAAGAAGTTGTAGTATTGTTACGTAAATCTAAATTTATTTATTTTTTCCTAAACCTAAAGAAGTTGTAGTTTTGTTACCTAAACATAAAGAAACCTTTTGTTTGTGTTTAAAACATGACGTTACATTCAGTTTTACAACGTTTTCGAACGTGTTGCTTTTAAGTTTCACTTTCACAACATAGTAGGTGTAGTCGGCCCCTATTTACCCACATCTATGGTGCTTATAGCGACTGATAAGGCCTATTTAATGGACTGATAAGAGTCGAATCGGGTTGATCAGTCACATAGTGAAACATTCCTTTGGCTGGTGTGTATCCTTTCTATTTGGTAATATAAAGTAAGGTAATGCATATATCATACATTTCCCAAAATGTTGAACTGTTCCTTTAACAAGTTGTTGCAGCTGATTAGACTATTGTCAGGCCATTAAATAGGCGTTATCAGTCACTATAAGCACCATAGATGTGAGTCAATAGGGGCCTACTACACCCACTAGTAGGTTTTACTATCTATTCACATGGCAGATCACCGAAAGAAGGTATAAAAGAACACGACAGCGACCTCTAGCGACCAGGGCCATGGCTCGCCTCCTGTGTGCAACCAACTGAGTGTAGTTGTCTTTGTGTTCACAAGTGTTAAGTTTCGCTTTCACTTTTGAAACGTAGTAATTTTAAGCAAAAACATTATATTGTATATTGTATTGTTTTTGTTGCCTAAACCTAAAGAAGCCTTTTTGTTTGTGTACAAAACGTAACATTTCATGCAGTTTTTACGTGTTAGAACGTGTTGCTTTTAAGTGTCACTTTCACATTCACAACGTAGTAGGTGTAGTAGGCCCCTACTGACCCACATCTATGGTGCTTATTGCGACCAATAACACCAATTTAATAGCCTGATAATAGTAGAATCTGGTGGTTGTTATGACTTGTAACTGATTTATAAACCATTACTAAATTATTTAACATGAATAACGCCATGAGTAGCAACGTATAAACCCTTAAAAAGTGGAAACATAATCAATGCAATACAGCATTGTCCAATACAACACTATGTTTTGTTAGATAAAAAAAAGAAAATCAATTTAAAGAACTTAACTCAAGGTCCACTTATTATCTTTTTTTTCTGGGCTTTCAGCTGCACGTCATGGTCTTCCTCAATGGATGGAGTATGCATATTATATATATTATATTCCACTCGTATTATCTACATTTAACACTCGGGTCACGTGATGACAACAGATATTTTTATTAGCAAACTCGCAGTTGAAAGTAGGGATGCACCAATCAAACTTTTTCAGTCCCGATACCGATACCTGGGCTTTGGGTATCGGCCGATACCGAGTACCGATCCGATACCAGTCTTTAATTAATAAGCTGTATGCCTCACTGTGTGGAAGTGACTGGGATCATTCTGTTATGTGTAAGGCAACATCAGGCTTGACTTAAACATTGCTTTCCTAACTTTGTAAAACAAAATGTGACCAATAAATACATAGATATAAATGTATTAAATTGGTCAAAACTAAATCGGGTATCGGATCTATTGTCACCAATACCCGATCCAGCTATTTGAGTCAGTATCGGTCAGATATCCAATCCAGTATCGGTACATCCCTAGTTGAAAGCTCCAGAAAAACGTAGTAAGTAGACCTTGAGTTAATTATTGGCAAAATGGCAAAGATAATGCATTTTACTCCCCAGCCTCCTTAGCCAAACTTTTGCAGATTATGAATAATCCAATACTCAATGACCTTTCGCATATGCTAAACATCATATAAACCCACATTAGCGTCCTCTATAAACACTATGGTACTTGCATTGGATAGCTGGTTTCAGTTAGTCTGTCCCTATCAGATAAAGCATGAGTAACTCAAATAAAATGGTCGGTAACGCTTCATTTTACAGGTCCAATAACTAGCAAGTGACCTATTTGAAATTTCTTTGGAATTACGAGCCTAAGGGCCCTATTTTAACGATTATATATTTAGAATTTAAATAATGGTTATAATAAAGACATTTGATACTTTTTGAGGTAAATATTGGGGTAATTTGGCAGTAATTCCAAAGAAATTTCAAACAGGTTACTTGCTAATTGTCACCTAACTACCATGAAATCTGCGGACCTGTAAAATGAAGTGTTACCAAAAGGCCCCTTCTTGTGTCTTGTGTGTCTCAGCCTGCACTACCCACATCCTCCCCAAGCACAACTCTGAGCCCTGTTATCTCTGCTCTGTGCCACTTGGTGGTGTTCTTTAAAATCAATGAATGAAGATATCAGCAGGGCTGTGCATTCAGAGCTAGAGCCACCTCCGGCTGACCCTCCCTCAAACCCCCCCTCTTCCTGGCTGGCTCGTCTCTGTGTACGAGGCATCACTCTACCCCAAACACATCACGTCCATCGCTGCAGCTCGTTTGCTGCTACAGCTCTGTGGGCTTTTTTTCCCCAGCTCCCGCTACCCATAATAACTTGCAGTATAAGGTAGGGTTGTAATGGAAGAAATGAGGCAACGTGAACAATGCATGGTGTAATAATTATACAGAAATGTGATGCAGAATGAGGATTCTATATATCGGATTATTTACAGAAAGCATTTGACTACTGCATTATAAGACATCTTTGCTTCAAAAAATAAAGATTCCAACAAAACAAAAACCATGAAATGATATCAGAAACAAACCACGGTTCAGCCCTCTCTCTGCTACAATGGTTTTTGTTTCATGGTGTATACACAGCTCCTCCATCTGGATTGGGAAAGACTCACACCCGCTGCCTGTTTGGCATGAGTGCTTTCTCATTGATTTATTGTCATTCACATATCCATTTAGTTTTTTTTTCCCCCTCAATATTTTGATTTGGTCTGGTTTGATTCTGTTGAAATACATATTATGAAAAATAAAGACAATATACATAAAAACTTAGTGTATGGGATATATGGTTATGCAAATCCAATGAAATAAAATGGATTAAAACCAACAGATTTGAGGATAAAAAACACTAAAAGTCAACTTATTTCTGGAGTGTTCTTATTTATTTTACCAGTCACTCACTTCTGTGATCTGGGGGATGACGTGGGGTGGGGTGGGGTACGAGTGTTGTGGTGTGGGGTTGCTGGGAGGAAGACAACAGAGGGAGGGGGAGAGGTGCAGTCTGAGAGAGGGGGTTAGTAAGGGGGGAGGGAGGCATGCTTTGTCAGGAGAGGAGGTTGATGTGTTGGGGGGTTTGCAGAGGGGGAGGAGGCCAAATGTGACAGCAGAAGGGAGTGGTTTGGAGGGGTTGTGGCGGGGGGAGGACTTTAGGGAATAGGTGTTCTGGGAGGGGGGAGGCAGACTGGCAGCAGAGATCGTACAGGTCAGCCAGGTTGCTCAGAGGTCTGTGGGGGGAGGGGAGGTCAGGGGGGATGCAGACCAGGTCCAGTGGACTCATCTGAAAACTCTCCCTTTTTAGCCAGATTTCCATATAATAATATTAATAATAAATATAAATAGGCTGGTGTTTTACTTCAGTATTAAATTACAAACAAATCTGATTGCCTCATTTACCTTTAGTGGTACCTAACAATGCAGATTTTATTTATCCAGTATGTCTGCCTCCATCCAAATAAAACTTTTAAAAGGTCCCATATTGTACAAAGTGTGAGTTTCATGTCTTTTATATTATAAAGCAGGTTTAAGTGATATATAAATACTGTGAAAGTATCAAAACACTCAATCCACGGAGAAATACACAGCCCGTATTTAGAAATTTTGCGTTTGAAACTAGCCGTCAGGATTTCTGTCCATTTGTGATGTCACAAATATACTATATTTAGAACATTTCACAGTTTTAAACGTAAACATACTAAATGTGTCCCAGTTTATTTCCTGTTGCAGTGTATGTGAATGACATCAGCTGACAGGATGTAAACATGGACCGAAGCTGTTTCCTAGCAACGCAATTCCGTTGACATTCCGTTGAAATGCGCTAAAACGGAGCGTTTCAGACAGAGCGTGAATACAGGTATATTCAGACAGACAGTATATGAGGAAAATAATGTGTTTTTTGAACATTAAAGCATGTAAACATGTTCTAGTAGAAACACAAAATACAAACATGAACCTGGAAATGAGCATGATATGACCCCTTTAACTTTAAAATAAAACCAAATACAATGGACGTTAATAGCACTTAAGTTTGTGGGGTTTGCAGCGTTGAAAACCGACATTCACACAGGAGTCTCCAGCCTTGCTAGCAGCTCTGTGAGGCTGCGCTTAAGCTGGGAATTTTGAGCCGCACGACTCATTTTAGAGAGAAACATGGGCAGTCATAAAGTGAACACAAAGGCATGAAGAACAACTCACTTCAGAAGACGCACTTGATGAAGACAGGGGACAGTCTAGCTGGTAGCATGCAGAGCAAACAGATGTTCTGCTCCTCCCCTCCTACTTATAGGAGTCCTGATTGTCTTCTGATTGGACTCACCTGGGCCTAGTTGACTCTGAACAGCACAGGTGAGCCTGCTGCTCCTCTCAGAGCTCATCAGGATAAAGGCAGACATGAAACACTTTACACTTTCTAACAATGACACCTTGGGACACAAACAGAAGGGCAAGAGAGGTCCTCTTGCTTCTGGAAATATAAAGTGGTGAGAAAACCCCCCACAAATGAGCTGTTGATTACTTACACATTAAATTAAACTACGACAACTGTCCTATTTAATGAAAAACAGGCCATGCCCCTCGTCACATATTTAGACCTTATACAGGATGACATAGATTAAGTTAAGCATGGTCACACGCTAATTTGCATAGTGATGAAAAAATAGACCACGCTTGTATTTACACACAGGTCACTCCCCTATATTCATAAGTTAAAAGGCACAAATATAGACCCCGCCTCTGGTGCATGAGAACGGATGCATATTGATATATCATATAGACAAACCACAGACACAAACAGACCACACCCTCTTTGAATATTAATGAGCTCATTGAAAACGAGGTTATGCTCTTATTTGCATATTGGGGACAAACTATGCTGTATCTTATTTGCATATCATGATAAAAAACTAATTAGGTCACAGTGTTTCTTGCACACTGAAAATAGAAAAGATGTAATTTTTAAAATGATAATAACTTGCTAATAAAATCTCAGATGAGGAAATGGAATGAATGATTAATTATGATTCTTATTATTATTAAAGAATACAAAGTTAATTGATATGCTTTATTTCCATGTCTGCTGATAAATAGATAATTAGCATAATAATTTCTTTCAAAAACTCCCTGAATCATGACATTAGCTACCAGGTTACATTTGTGTAGACAATAAGTCACACTGGTGAGATTTGTGCTGATCAGAAGTGTCTTCTGTTAGTTTTCCACCTCTGATGAAGAGCAGCGCACAGCCGCTTCTCAAGCCTAAGGGCCCTATTTTAACCATTTTATGCTATTTTAGCATTTAATTATTAAATAATGTTTATAATAAAGTAATGTTTGATAAATTTTGAGGTAAATATTGGGGTAATTTGGCAGTAATTCCAAAGAAATTTCAAATAGGTTACTTGCTAATTATCACCTAATTACCATGAAGTTTGCGGACCTGTAAAATGAAGTGTTACTAAATGTAGTGCAGGAAAAAGTACAATATTTCCATCTGAAATGTAGTGAAGTAGAGGTATAAGGTATACGTAGTACCTCAAAATTGTTCTTAAGTGTAAATGTACTTAGGTACTTTCCACAACTGCTCTCCACCATCTTAAGTCTGCAGCTGCCTCCCATTTCAGAACAGCCTCCATGAAGTCCACATTTGAAGCCCAGACATGTCGGAACGGGTCGACGCAGCTGTCCCATTCCAAACATTCCTCCAGAGTGAGGCCGACCAAATTCAGCCTTTTCTTCCTCACAGTTGTACCCCCAATCCAACATGCACACTCACTTGTGAATCACAGGGATGCCGACTTTTCTCTTTGAGTTTGGAGATCGGGTATCGAGGAAGATGGTGCATCACCCAACGCAGGGGGTCAGAGGTCATCACTCCTCAACAACCCAGGAATTTTGTTTAAAAGTTCTGCAGCCAAATTCTAATTTTTAAAGTTATTTTTAACAAACAGAGACTGGTAATCTGAAAAAATCTCTCTCCGTCTATGAGAGCCACGAGTCAATCACTTGCGAACTTCGATCAAACGGTCAAACTAGGCAGCGCTGATCAAATATGAATCAATATTATGTTTGTGTAATGGCTATTTCTGTCCTAAAATGTTTCCAGAAACATCTTGTAGTGTACTGTTTAGCTGTGAAATGAGAAAGTTTGTGACCCGGCCGGCAGCCATGTTGAGATCTCTTGAGGAAATACCAAGCACTGCCCACCAGCTGGAGCACAGCCAATAGGAACGCTCTCCCTCTCTGAAATGACCTGTGATTGGCCAAAGTCTTTAGATTTTTTAAAGCCTGCAAACAGAGCCATGAGGAGGTGCAGAAGTCTAGTTATCTCTCAGAACACTTGAATTATATGTTATCTATTAATATGCTGAAAGGTTATTATGGAATTTTTGCCCAATGATGCCAAAAACGTTCTGCCTACAGCAGCTTTAAAGAAGTAAAGATGGTTCACCAGTTTGATTGTGAGAAAATGCCATGTTGATTTTTTTGAGGATGTTGAGTAGGCAGCTCACGTGTAGCGTTGAGCAACACGTTCAGACTGTTGACAGGAACAAACAGTGGAGTTTAAAGGGACTCAATGTAAGAATCAGAAATTGCTTGTTAACAGCGACACTTGTGGCCGTAAAGTCAACGACAGTCAGCGTCCTGTTGCTACGTAGACGCAAGCAAACTTCAGTCAAAAAAGCAAGGCAACACACAGCTAAAACCACAATATCACTATTTATTTCACATGCTTTGCAGTAAAGACTGTCCAGTAGGAATTTTGCCAGCTCGGGGTCCGTTTTTATACCTAAAACCGAACGAAGCTCCCTCCATGAATCGAAGGCCCGGCCGATGTTGATCCTAGTTTTCGCCCGACGTCGGTCACATTCCTGTTTTACAAGACGGGTTTCACTAGATTTAACTTTGAGTTTTTTGTGTTTCCGTGGAGTTTGTGTTGGAGTCTGGTTGTTTATTTGTGTTACCGGACTCCATTTCTAACCAACCGTTAGCTATCGTTAGCTATCCCTGTAGCTGCGTTAAAAAGAGTAAGCACACACGATGTGATGCGCATGACGTCACATCCGCTGGGACACCGACCCAAGTCCTTCACATTAAAAGCAGTCTACAGGCTGATAGAGGAAACACAGAAAGTCGCTGAAGGTCTAATGTTTTAGGTTACAACCTGTTCCCTCATTTGCAATAAAAAACTATTCATACGTGTAAAAAGTTACATACAGTCCCTTTAAGCCTGGATTCCAGTTTTATTACATGGTGTCTTTTTCAGTGCACCAGTTCTTGAGATATATTTAGCACCGGACTGAACACAAAGTCCTGGTAAATACAACTACTGATGATTGTGAGGTTGAAGAGGATTGGCTGAATAAAGCAGTGAGTCAAGGAGCAGGAGCTCATGATACTAAGCTGATTCATCAGTAGAGCGTCTCACCTGATGACATTTCACTCCTTCACAGCTGCTGTTCTAGTTGAACAACAAAGTCCCTCAGTCGCTTTTGGACCGCTGTGCTCAGCTCTCTCTGCTGCAGTCCAACATCCTGTACGTAAGGGGAATTCCAGCCCGGTCCTTATGAGGACTTGTAGTAAGTAAAAAAAAAAGGACTGTTACATGTTGTTTTGGAATTGTAAATCTGACATGAATCGGAGTTCCCCTACTCCTGGTAACCACAAAAAATAAAAAATCATCCATCACATGAAGGAGTAAAGTATCCTTACTCATGTAATATTCAACACTTTCTCTCCTCATCTCAGAATCCATCTGCCTCACTGCTGGGTTCATCTCTGGGTCACACGCAAGTCAAAGTCTATTTTCCAATTACGAACATATATTCAAATCAAGCACAATTATGGCGCTGAATCTGATATTCTAGGAAACTTATCAAGGAGTCAAAGGTCTTTAGTTGCAACAGTTAAGAACAGGACATTCTCAAACTGTACATGTAGCGGCTTCAACATGGAGACCGAGAACAAAATTCATGGGTCGCGTCACCAGATAGAAGATGAGAAATTTAAAATCAGGTGCAATGTAATCACACAAAAATAGCGTTTATTTTATTAAATTAAAAGCACAAACCTTTGTTCTTTAAATGTGCCATAAATTGAAACACACGCAGAATGCATCACATTTAAAACCTGGGGGTAAAAAAAACAACTACAATATTTCACCTGGGTTCAGGAAAAAGCTGCACAGCACAACCACAAGAATTTATTCAAGTATGGTTTGTCAATTTACAATGTTTAACCCTCACTGAACTGCTGGGCTATGATGGGCATAGATTAGTGACAGTGACTGGTTAGGGAGCAGACTGTGAGGGGCAAAATAAAAGAGATTTCATGCAAAGATTCTTACCTAAACTCACTTTTTCATGAAATTATGGTCAATGAAATTCTGTACATTTTGGATGAGCTGTTATGGAAGCTTTAAACATCTTGTCCTTTCTCCTCTGAGCAAGACAATGAACTGTCAAGACATTTTGTTTAAGAAAAAAACACCCACAGTTATTTCTTAGCGAATTATTAATATGTTGGGATGAAGTTGGTAATTAAAATATTGGTATATCTGAAACAAAATTAAAACATTTGGCCTTAAAAGCAAAAGAAATTATGAAAAAGGGTTTTGAAAAAGTCACGCAAAGTTTGTATCGACTCACTACGGCTCATGAAGATCCACACTGAGGTAAATTCAAGCACTAAAAAAAAAAAAAAAAAAACCTCAAAAAAAGGAGCCTGATTCAAACTCTATCATTATATAAATAAAATGACAAAAAATATAAATAAGCTCCAAAATCACAAAAGGTCATCCACAACATGCACTGCATTCAAGTTATGGATGGCCTACTAGCTTTCCGGACCACATGCGTGCACATGTGGGGGATGCGTGTTGTCATACTACATGTGGTTGATTTTGCTACTGTTGGATTTGCATGTGAGGATGCCGGAGGAAACGGGGAAAACTGTTGGTTCCAACTGTCGGGATTTTGGTCTTTTCCATCGTGTGCGTGTGCGTGGCATGAGTGTCAAGGCTTGCTCGGCTGGATGGACAACAGGCTACCGAATTTGAAGTGCTGGATCACCGGGAACTTCTCCAAACACTGGAATAAAAAAGAAGAGAGGACTGTTTTACCAACATGAAAGACAGCGTGGAACATTGTGTGAAGCTACTAACGTTAAAGGAGGTGCCATTGAGTTACAATTATGAAACGTTCAAGCTCTGCTCAGTAAAAAATGACTATTGGGCGAAGGTAAATTACAACGTTATCATGATGTGTTCAAATGTAATCTCGTAAAAATACAGGTATATTCAGGCAGACAGTATGAGGTAAATAAAGGTTTTTTTGAACATTACAGCATGTAAACATGTTCTAGTAGAAAAACAAAATACAAGTATGAACCTGAAAATGAGCACGAAATGGGACCTTTAAACCGAGAGTTAGCCATGACCTAAAGTGTTGCTTGTTAACTCTTCCCACTTTCCTTTCACTTTGTTCAAAATGGCTGTGGATCGGCCTGGAGGAAGCCCTGGGTGCGTACTGACATGGTTTTGGGGAGCGGCGGCGGTGGGTGGGGGCGGTGGGTGTCTGCGGTGGGGGTTGGGAGGCTGTGCTGTGCTGGGGGAGCACAGTGGAAGTGAACTCTTGTGCTCAGTCTGTCTGCGCAGTGACACTATCAGTCATGATCATCTGGGCACAACTGGGGTGGAAACGCATGCCTCAGAGACCTTTGGTCCAAACACATATTTAAATCAATGAAAATGTGTAAAATCATCTAAGTGTCATCGATCACACAGATCACACAAAACATGCAGTGGCCATCATACTCGAAATTAAATGTATTAACATAGATTCAGAGTTATGGCAAACCCGTTGATGACACGTCTCCTAACTTGATCCACATTTGATGGGTGCTCTATAGTGAAGTTCACCAGTGTTTCTGTACGCTACAGTCCCTGTTACCAACAAACCACACACACTGCTGACTCTTCCTACAGAACACAGTGTTTAACCCTCTAAGACCCACAATAGACCCGTTTTTGTCTTTTTTTAGGGGGGTACAGGAGGTCTTTAGGGAGAGATAGCAGGTCAACAGTAGATGTCACATAGAAGTGGTGTACATCATCTGAAAGCTGAGAACCTGAAGATTAATTTGAGATGCAGCTCAGCACTGTGTGTCAAGTTGTTCTAGTCATAAATCAGAAATACTAAAATGTACTAAAAATGTACTAATACTAAAAATATTTAAAATGAATTGTAAAAGTGTATATGGGTTTAGAACATTATTATGGAAGCATATGATGGTCATTCTCATGATTTATTATGTCTCATATGTTGTTGCAGCAATTTTTGGGTTGATACCATTTGTTACACAGATTTGGTGCTAAATTTAACCATTTTTTACCACTCAAGAATTTAAAAAAATGATCAATAATCCCTCCAAAATACCACATTAAGACACCAAAACCTTGAGGAACACCATAGAAAAAGCCATGCTGTGATTTGGTATCAAAAACTTTTGACATTTTGGAGATTTCTGAAAGAATTGCATTTTTCGGCGATTGGATTGCGAGCACTTGTGTTCTGGAAACTGCTCAGAAACCCCCTTATTGTCAATCTAGCTAGGAAAGCCATCCATATCTCTTCTTCCTTTGTACCATTGTTGTCAAAAACTTATCACTATGGTGACATACATGAAATGGGACCTCTGCATGTTTCAGAAACTCTCTTACTATTTATGACATCAATATTTCTCAAATACGTGTTTTTATTTATACTTTCTGGTGGGAATATTCCTGAGCAGTTCAAGACCTGTTTTAAAGCAAATTCTCAGGTCCATTCTTACTCAACCCGTCAGTCTCTAGATCTTCATCCTCCTAAATTCCTCACTAGTAGAGGTCAACTTTCAATAAGATTTAGGGGGACCAAATTATGGAGCAGTTTTTAACATCTATCAAAAAACTTCATCTATTAAATGTTTCAAAAATTGATTAAAGGGTCATTTAATTGCTGTTTTCTAATTTGTTGTTTCCCCATGTTGTTCATGTATGTTTGATTTCTATTGCCCAGAAGTCAATGTAGATGTTTAAACCAATATCCCCTTCACAAACACAATCCATACACTTACACGCACACACATTTGCTTATTCACATCACGCACACTTCTTGTCTTTTTTATTCAATATTATATTGTTATTGTATATATCTTGTTCTAATTGTTTGTCATCACTATTATGTAGTCATATTATTTCTGTATATTAATCTAATCTCTAGGTGGAGGCTTCAGATAAGCCCAGTGTGCTTCTTCCTGCACTGTATAATATCTATGTTTTCGTTATGTTTGTGTCGTCTTAATTTGTGCAAAATAAAAAATATAAACAGCATTAGGAGCAGTGGGCTGCTGTAAAGCTCCCGAGGAGCAACTTGGGGTTCAGTGTCTCGCTCCAGGACACTTCGACATGCAGACAGCCGGGGGATCGAACCGCCAACCTTGTTGACATTGACCCACTCTACCCCCTGAGCCACAGCCACCCCAAAAACGATTAAAAACACACCAATGAGCCACGCTGTTGCACTGGGTGACATCTTTTCAAACGATTTAACAATGAGAAAACTACAGAATAACACCAGCCTTATCTGTTAACGTGTGTTTAACGAGTTTCCTTTTGGAATTCATCCATTTCTCTCCAGTATGTAAATTAACTTGTTGAGACTTCGCTCGTCTTTGACAACAATAAATCAGACATGATGTTCACGGTGATGAATTATCAGCTCAAGCAAGTCTGTGCAAGTAGATTTTGTATAGAACATTGAAATGAGCTGCCTGGAGAAGGAGAAGAAAAAAAAAATCCACTTATACATGACTGCTAGTAAACGGGATAAAATGTGCAAAAGTGTGTAATTTCACACAATCAGTTTATGTTCCGAGCAGACGACGAGGCCCAGGAATCGCCTCCTCTCTCAGACAGAAAATGGTGGATTCTGCTCTTTCTAGGTCTAGTACAACTCTCTGCCGAAAACCCTGTGTGGGGCCACGAAAAGGGAGAGAGGAATGCAAGTCTGCTGATGGTTGCTCCAGGCCTGGAGGAAGGTCGGGACAGAGGGAGGGGAGGATTTAATGAAGGGAACGGCAAACGGAGGAGGGAGGAGGGAGGGAGGGAGGGAGGGAGGGAGGGAGGAGGGGGGGGGAGGCAGACAGCTTGGCCCCTCAGCTCTTTGGGAAGACTCACAGGCTGCTCTGGAAAACACAGGATGTGGGCATGCAGGCGGGGAGAACGGGCTTAGACATCCCCCCAACCCCACCCCCAACCACCCCCACACACACACAATTCCATTCTCTCCACTCCACTCTTAACCCTTTCCTGCCTCTCTCTCCTGTACTACTAAAAGAGCCAGTCTGTTAGGCTGCATTCACACCAGTCCTGTGCGTTTAGGCTGCAGCGGTGGGGACGGCAGGGGGTGGCGAAAAAATAACAAATTTAAAAAACACAGCGGCCTGCAGCGATAAGTTGAAACCGAATCAACTTCTGGAGAAACGTAACGCAACGTCCCGCTGCGTTGGTAAATCACATGACTAGTGGCCAGACCGGAAGACGCCCGCACCAAGGTAGAGCAGCATGAATGAACAGAACACAATGGAGAGCATATAAGTCCCGCCCCTTCCGGTGGACCGCCACGGGACCTTATTTCAGAACAAATATGAGCGGTAGTCAACGGAGAGAGACAAATCATTTTTTGATCCCGTTTGAATTACACCATGAATCACACATATGATGTTTGTCAATTTAAAACATATTTTTCAGGTCAAGAAAGTCGCAGTTCGTCGTGGCTTTGTCGTTGTATCATTTAGTTTTGTGTGAAACTGCTCAGTGAACCACATCTCTCGTCTCGGGCATTATACGTCACCAACACTAGCCAGCTAGCTAACTTAGCTAAGGTCCCATGGGGTCCACCGGAAAGGGGCGTGACTTCGGCTCTCTATTTGGCCTTGTGCACCAATTTTAAAGCCGCTGTGCTGACCTTTGAGGGAACACCAAGAGAACTGGAGAGTCCAAACTGGATGAATATATATATATCTGTGTCACTCCCTCCGTTATTACATAACCCTTCTCTGCTGGAGCTTGAACTGCTCCACCAAAGAGATGCAGCGTGGTCTACAGTCAGAACAGACAGGAGCACATGGAACAAATGCATTCCCTCCAATTCACTGTGGTAAGGTACTAGCTCATTAGAAGAGGAGAGCACAAACTTTGACAAAGATATCGTCTATAGATGCAGTTCAAATTTTGTGGTTTTCTATGTAAGTTGTAATTTAACTTCTTTTCTTCTTTTTAGTGTTTTTAGTTTCTGGTCAGCCAAGATTACAAACAATGATACTAAACTGAAGCTTTATGAAACCACTTAAAAATTGACTGATCAGTGACGATGAGAGAGAACGAAGCGAGCGTACCTCAGCCTTGTACATTCTGACCAGGCCCTGGTTGACTTTGGCCCAGTTAGGAACAGCGCTGATGTTCCACAGCTGGTTGGAGTGCTCTGCAAACGGACCCGTCTTCATCTACAGAACAGAGAAAGAGTGACAAAGATGAGGTGAAAGAGGTACAAGTGAGAAACATCTGGTCATCAGCAGGCACAGTGTATGTTTGTGTGCAGGCTTAAGTCACAAAATGACACCCAATAACCATCTAACTCCAACCTTTGATTAGCATCTAAACCACAGTTCATCTCTTTAGTTCATTCTATTGCATCACACAGGTTGGGTCCTCTAAAAAGAGTCTGAAGCACTCCCTCTGTAGGCTGGAAAAGTGGCTTTCAAAAAGTTTAGTTTGTTCAGCCGACTCCGTTGTAGTGGCTCCCAGTGATGACCCATTTTCATGGCAGAAAAAGACCTAGTCTGGCGCATAGTGAGTTTTTATTGATTGACAGTGGAGAAGTGGCAGGAGTGGTTTGAGAAGTTTCTATGGACAACTTTTGTTCGTTTTGACGCAGTGAAAATGGGTCACCATTGGAATCTACTGCAAATATCTGAATTCAAGCTGACTGAAGCTGCTTTTCTCAAATCGACAAACAGATGACAACCTTTTTATATCCAAGTCCGGTTTTTACAGCAGATTTTGTAGTTTTTAAAAGGGAACTACTGGTTCAGCAAGGGAATGTGAGAAATGCAGCACTAGTGACAATGAAGGATGTGCACACTTAAAGCTACAGTGGGTAGAAATGGAGCAAATATGATTACAAATATATAAAGCGGTCTCTATATCCAAACAGTAGTGCATGAGACAGCTAATCTGAAAAAAAAATCATGTGCCTCTGTGTCTTCCGGCGCTCCTAATGGCATCTGCAAGATTTCACAGACTGGAGGAAAACAAGCAGTAAGAGCTGATCTGGAGTCTGCCGTCCAGCTGTCGTCTATGAGATCTGATCTCATGCGTCCTCAATGCGTCTTGAGTGCATTCAAACCTGTACTTAAAGCTGTCCGCATGTTAATACCAGGTCTGAACAGGGCCTAAGTTGCTTATTTAGACATCCAGCAGACACCAAGCAACATTAGCATGTATTTGGAGTCATTCTTTTTTTGTCCACCGGAAGGGGCGGGACTTCGGCTCTCTATAATTGTTTGGCTCTTTTATCATTTTTTATCGTTTGTTCTCCTGAAGATAAGACCAGATGTGTAAAATGAGGCTGAAAGAAAAATTCACGAGCGGGACTAAAAACAATATGAAACACAACAGGCTGCCTGTTTTCCTCAATCAAACCCTTATAATGGAAAAGTGCAAAAAATGACATTGCTGTCTTATTGCATTGAATACTTTCAGCAATGTAATCAGCAATCACCTAAATAACAATAATACATCCTGGAATCAACAACCAGTGTGTTGTTAGCTTATAGACAGACAACGAATAGTAGGAATATACAGAAGAACAAAAGGTCGACAGTCACGGAAACAAGTGAGACTGACAAAAATAAATGTATGAATTCAGAAATGTCTGAATGAAGTGAAGACTATGGACCGTTTTCCCACCATTTTTCCCAAGAGGCAGGGGAACCCAAACCCAGGGGCATCAATCTAACAACCCCCTCCTTTTTCCATCACCCCAACCCCAACCCCGAACACACACACACACACACACACACACAGCTCTAGACACTTTCCAGGGCCTCGCATGAGAACACATGGGGGAAGGGCATTGGAAGAGGGAGGAAAAGGGGGGTGGAGACAGCCCGTATTCCCTGGAGGAAGGAGTGATTCACAGCAGCATGTGGGGAAGGAAGTGACTCATGTTTAGGACGGCGCACACACACACACACACACACACACACACACACATACACACTAGAGCCTTGTGTGTGAATCAAAAAAAAAAGAACATGAGTTTGAAGTATCCACATGTGTGTGAATAGGGACTCGGGTGTGCATATGGAATGGTGCAAGCTCCGAGGCCTGTCTGAGCTCCAGTTAACTAAAGAGTGAATAAGGCGAGTAATAGATCCAAGAGGAAAGAACGCCTCAAAGTATCTTATCGTGTTTATTCTGTTTCACTCACCTCATTAAAAAAACATATTTTGTAACCCGTATTTTAAAGGTCGATTTCAGAGGTATTAACTATTAAGCCTCAGTATTGTTGCTATGGTTACCCACAGTTAAATATTATCTGTTATATGGGTATTGGTTGACTGGAACCACATTTAAGGTGTTCACCTACTAGCCAATCAGAAACCGGTATTGTCCTGGAACATTTAGGGTGCTTTGACATCAGGGACCCGGACCCAAGTACACTTGCCCCCAAAGTCCAGTTTGTTTCATTAGTGTGAACGCTCCATACCGTACTCGTGCACAGAAGTAGACTGCTATTAAACGCCAGTAACGTTAGCAGTCAGCGAGTAGTTGTGAAAGGGCAGGCTTTTTTTCAACGCCGCCGGTCTCCTCCGATCATCTGCATATGCGCGCATCATGCGCCGATCTCATCCTCTGAACAGTACGGCATATTTTCACATCAAACTCGGTGAAATAAGAGTTTATTTCGACCAAACCAGAGTTGGTGATTGTTGGAAAGACTAACGACGACGGTTTTGGTGAGTTTTGTTTTGTTTCTGTCGAGTTTGAATGAAGTGTTTTACGATGCTCCGCCACTGGAACAGCTGATCTCAACATCAACACATACATGTGGATGATGATTGTTGATGAAAAACAAAAAATATAATTTGGGATGCTATGAACAAAAAAAGGAACTCTACTTGAAAGATCAGAGGAAGTATGGCATTTAACTCATCGTGCCAAGCCGTGCCGTGAACGGCCGCGAGCAGTCATCCGTGCTGGCATGGTGTGTGTTTTTCCGCTGCACAGCACAGCAAAAGGTAAAGTTGTTCACCTGCAGCACAGACACCTAGGACGCAGTAAGAGACCGCCGCGGGTCGGCCGTGGTCAGTCCTTCTACCAAGCAGGACCACGGCACTGTGCGGCCGAAGTGAACCGACCCGGGCCTATGGAACCCTTTCTGACGTTATGATGGGAATTTGTCATTTCAGCACTAAAATGTTTGTAATGTATTTGCATTTACAGACTGTATTTACTTGGATTGACACATTTCATTTTAAATTGTGGTTCATAAACTACAGAACTTAAAATCAGACTGACAACTCGAACAACATTCACTCATAATAACTAATTGTATAACAATGTGAGAGTGAAAACATTGTGGAGCACAATGTCGAACACAACAGCACCAGTGACAACGCAGGAACACCCACACAATGAGACCTCTATCCTTGAGTCTATTAGCCCCAGTGCATCACTCATAACTGTAATCATATGATAAATACAGTATTCAGCCAGTCTGAACAACAATCCCAAACTCAAAGATATTCAGTTTAGAATGATGTTAAACAGAGAAAAGCAGCACATCCGAACACTGGAGGAGCCGGAACCAAAGAACGTTTGGTATTAAGGTCGCAAAATGACTGAAACAATTAATTAATGATCAAAATATTTGCAGGTTCTTTTTCTGTTTATCGTCTTTGAGCTCTAAAACATAGTCACAACAAAAGAGACAAGTGAAAAAAGACGAGAAAAATCACAAATAAAACTGTACAAGGAGAACCACGGAGGCCCTTCTTCCCCTCTTGACACAACAGCAGCATCCTTTCATGACCGTGAGGAGGAGGGAGAGGTCAAACAGCAGGAAGAGGAGGAGGAGGAGGAAAGAGAGGGAAGGAGGAGGTGCGTCTGAGTGGGAAGGAGGAAAAGGATCCTTCCCCTCCTTTTCCTATCGAAACCAAAAACAAAGCGCATGGTTCCTGCTCTGGCACTCTACCAACACAATCCATCTGCCTTCCCCCCCCCCCCCCGTCTTCCTTTTCCTGGACTAATTCATTTCCAACAGCTAAATCAGTACAAAATAAGTACAATATCTACTTAAAGTATATTGAATATATATATATATATATATATATATATATATATATATAAATATGTCATTTGATAAAACATATCCCACGGGTCAGTAACAGGATACAGTAAGAAAATAATTTAAGTTACGGAAAATTGGTAAAGGCGTCTACAGAATGCTCAAATTATAAAAGAATGGCGTGGACAGAGGATCTTCAGACGGATATTATACAGAGCATGAATGAGAAAAGGCTTGTTATCAAACACAAATGTTATCTCTTAATTCTAGATTTAAATTGATCCAATATAATTGGTTTATGAGAACATACGTCACTCCTGAAATACTCAACAAAATCAATCCTCATATCCCAGACAAGTGTACAAAATGTAGAACGAAGAAAGGAACCTTGTTTCATTGCATCTGTGTAAGTGTAAACACATACAAGATTTTTGGAAAGGAATAATCAACACAATCTCTAACATCATCCACAAAAAAAAATCCCTGTGAGCCCAGATATTTGTATCCTTGGTCTTATCCCAGAAGCACTGGCCCTGAGAACTCATGACCTTTAGCTAATACAAGCGAAGCGTCTTATTGCTAGACATTGGAAAAGTATTTGTTGTCCATCTTTGAACCTTTGGATTAAAGAGCTTTCCTCTTGCATTGCGATTGAAAAGCTTACATACACAATATTAAATATGGGATTTATACCATACATTTTTGGAATCAAGACCAAACTAATATTAATATTAATATATATATATCAAATCTAGGAAAACTAAAAAAAGAAGGAGTCTCAATTTGTGTTAAACCTGTACTCGTTATTCTTTCGGCCACTTGGGGGCAGCGCAACAAGCTGTCAACATAACCCTCTATCATCACCCTAGAAAGTTGTTATGGCAACCAGTTGTCTATTAACACATCCAGCAGACACTGGGCAACATATAGAAAAAAGATCTGCTTCTTTAGCTGCTAAATGCTCCACTATGTTCACCAGCGAGTTGCTAGCGGCTTTAAAGTAATAAATAGTAAGGTGTTATTTTATAATACAATGGAGTACAAAGCCACCATAGTATGACTCAATTTACCATACATTTGAAAACATTAGAAGCATTACAAGGGAGGATGTGTTTCATTCCTTTTGTGCTGAATTACATTAATTGAGAAGTGTTCCTGTTATTTTGACCACCCCAGTACCTTCACTTAGAACACTATAGTAAGTACCATTT
This sequence comes from Sebastes fasciatus, assembly GCF_043250625.1. Taxonomy (NCBI): domain Eukaryota; kingdom Metazoa; phylum Chordata; class Actinopteri; order Perciformes; family Sebastidae; genus Sebastes; species Sebastes fasciatus. Next base: position 6,017,847 of record NC_133813.1, read on the forward strand.
TGTAAAGTGGATATCCAGTGTGCATGTTGACTGATGCAGAGTACAAACAGAGTGAGATCTCTGGTTGTTTAAAAGTGAATGTTTGAGCAGGTAAAAAAAGAACCCAGATGTGTGTTTCATCTTCTCACCTCATTTATGAACTTGATGCACTCCAGGAACATGTACTCTTGGTGATGCTCGTTCACCACCCTCTCGTCGATAAAGTGCCGAGGCTCCAGTGTTGGGTGATCTGAAGGGAGAATGAGCTGTGAGTGCACACGTTCACCACCGGGTGTCACCATTTTACCTTCCCATTAACTGAGATCAGCATCAGCTCTGTGGAGATTTACAGACGTGGACCTTTGTCAGTGTCATGTGGACTCATATCCATTACACAGGATGAACAGAACTACAGCAATGACTTTTAATTAGCACAGTAGAGAGGTCAATTACTTGTCATCACGAATATGTAAGAACGTCTGCTTTATTAGACATGTGTCCCTTTAGGCTCCTTTCACACTTAAACAATATGAAATTCTCTTTGTTGTTTCCACCAACATGTTATATTGACTGTACACAGTCACTCACACATATGTAACATCAGCATCATATCACAACAACCTCAATCACCCCGTCTGCATATCCCTCTTACACACACAGGACTGTTTCAGTAGTTTTAACTGAACTGCTGTAGTGAGGCTCTTACCTACAAACTGGGAGCTTCCCCAGATGAAGGGCAGAAACTGGAAGTCGTCTAGTCCCCACACACCTTGGCTCCCAGCCGGCTCCATTCTGTAGGTCTTCTGCAGCTTCCGCATCACTTCGAGATACCTGCAGAAACAAACGGTTAAACACTGGTATCGGATCGGTACTCGGTATCGGCCAATACCCAAAGCCCAGGTATCGCTATCGGTACCGGGACTGAAAAAGTTGGATCGGTGCATCCCTACTAAAAAACAAAACCATTGCATTATCTGTACAGTATGGACCAGAAAAGTAGAACAGCTCACTTGTTAAAAACCTTAAAAACGATAGCCAGCTGATCATCTACCCTGAGAGCTCCGACCTTGCAGAGGCAGCAGAGGAACGCAGCGAAAGCAGCTTCATGACCTGAGAAGACAAAAGTACACATCAAACATCGTCAAACATGAGCAGCATCTGTGTGCCGTCAAATTCTGGCTTCACTTGAACTCACCACCCAGGGTTAGCCCTTTTCTTGATTTGACAGTAATGTGATGAACACAACTTGACACTCAAGCTACCATCTGCTTTTAGCTATTACTTTACAACTTACTACTGCTACTATGAGTTGTTTAGTTTACATACTACCACTGATACCACCTCTACTTTAACTTCTACCTGCCTGCTCAATAGATCGGCCTTTTGTCCAATTGTCTTCTTTGCTAAAGCTAAAGTAGAGTAAAGTAAAGACATTTACACATATTGCAAAAAAAGACATTTGAAATAATAAAAAAATCAAAGTGTAGTGTTTTAAGCTTAACTCCGTCTTTTTCCTGGTCTCATGTTTCTTCACCCTTGTAGGACTAAATGCCTGCTGCCTTTATAAAGCTCTGAATCAAGCCGACTATAATGGAGTTGCAGTGCATCACTGCACCTCCTGGTGGCCAAACCTATATTATTATCTGTATAGTAAATCTATAGTCTGATGCACCTGGTATCAATTTGCAGAAAGCGCCACACTTCTGAAATATAACAAACACCACAGCAGCTACGTAATCATCTCTCAACATGACAGATCCTACCGGAGTTATGACAAGAGGAGCTGTGATAGGCCAGCAAAACTGCAAGGCTGGGATTAGGCAATAGATCAATATGGTTACATTTAGATATAAACCAATAAGTGGTTTTGATGTTTAGTTTAAACGGTTGGTCCACCAACATTCTTTCCCCGCTATTAGATAGTTCATAGCGGAGAACTGACAGGAAACCAGCAGGAAGAGAGGCAGGGATGACATCAACAAACACCCCCAGCCTAGGTGACCAGGACCTCTGATTTCTCCGTTATTATTGTCATTTTATATTGTCCAATAACTTGAGTGCTTTGTATAGAATTACAGATACACACAGTCAGCACTATTACCTGTTCCGTAGTCTATCCTGGTGGCGTTCCCCACAGACTCTTTCAGATAGACGGCGATCTCTGGAGCTGCAGCAGATCTGTCAGCGGGGAGCACTGTTGCCACTAAGGCCTCTGCTTCCTACACAAACACACACACCATCACATGTATAAATATATTTGCTGTTAGGTAACATTAAAACTAGCACATTTGGATAAGTGGGAGTTTTAAATGGACGTAACACGTGATTCAGGTCATTACATGATTAACAAAGCTTGAGTTTTCGGAACTGGAGTCATAAAACTTGGCGGAGGAGCTACGTTGTTTGACAGATTGGTTTTGTATTTCTGAGAGAAAAAACAAGAGCCACGAACAGGTGGTGTGTTTTGGTTAGGGCTGTACCGAATACCATTTTTTGGGCTTCGAAGCTTCGGTGAGAATTATTCGCAGTTGGCTGACATGATTTTCTGTCCGTCTGTCTCCATCTACCCCGTTTCAGTGCACGGGACTACAGACACCCACCTCTACCCAAAAATAACAGTGATATCCGTCTTAGAATAACTAATAATAAATGTTGAATATGTATAATGTTGTGGGATTATTCCTTATTTCATGGGCTATTTTGGGATTTATACATTATTATTACATACTTATACATAAAAAGTAAAAACAAATTTAAAAACAAAGCATTCGAATAGTGATTTGGAGGTCGAATACTATGGCAACGGTCGAAGCTTCGACCGTTGCAAGTGTGTGTGTTTGTGTTCACTAACCTGGTCTAGTTTGCCGTACCAGGTTCTGTAAGCCTTATTACCAAAACGGGATGGCTGGTCAACAGGAGGGGTCTCATTTATCCATCGGTCCAGAGTGTCCAAAAGATCTAGTAACTTCTCCACTGTCTGTCACACAACAAGACAACAGTGACATCAACATCATCATCATCATCATCACATGATGGCTTTAAAGAGTATAAAGAGAAATAAAGAGCAAAGGCTAAACCAGCGTTTTTAGCTCAGACAGACACAGGCTGGTTCACTCTGCTGAGCCTCAGTTTTAGAAGCACAACTTGAACATACCTCTGACACTTTATATTCACTAAGGAGCTTCTTTCCCTTCACACCTTCATTCAGCGTCAGAACGAAGCCGATGTAGTCAGCATACGCCTGTAAGAGGAGAGATGTGTTAAAAACTGGAAAGCAGTAAGATGTGTAGTCAGACAAACTGCCCCAAAAACTAAAATCAATATTATGATATTAATAGGAATATTTGTACTAAATTCATATGGATCACGGTAAGGCAAGTGTTCCACTGTGACGGACTACAGCAAACAAAACTCTTCACAAATGCACCTCAAGAACGTAATAACTTCAATCACTTTCCAAGGTTTTAATTATAATTTGCTTGGGATCAATCTAAAAATCATAAATAATAACAAACCCTCTGTACAACTAAAGGAACCAAACTGCAGGTGTGAACAAAGCCTATAACCGCTGATGATAACCATTTTGTTGTAAAGAGATTCATTTAATAACAAATTCACTTTTAATCTGTGATAAAACACCAGTGTGTATTAAAGGCTGACACACTGAGTGAGGCCTACATGTTATTTCTAAACCTGTTCTTGGTTTGGTATTTGGAATGTCCAACAAACTCGGACGATTTTGAAACATGTTCACGCAGCCACAGGCAGCAACCTACTTGAGATCGCTTCCACTTGCTCATGTCAGGCACCATGCTGATTTCTTTCTTGGGTACCATGAAGGTGTTGCTGTCTTTGACTTCAGGTTCTTCATCCTCAGGAGTGGACCCTGAAGTTTAAGAAGAGACAGATTGTGGAGATAATTCCAGATTACATGCAGCCAGTATTCACTAAATCTGAGATTGTTCATTTAGTCTACTATAAATTTTTATTGCAAACTGGAGTTTAAAAGACGTGGATGTTTACTAGGGCTGGGCAATATATCGATATTAGATTTTGGATATCGTAATATGGCATAAGTGTTGTCTTTTCCTGGTTTTAAAGGCTGCATTGCAGTAAAGTGATTTCATTTTCTTAACTTACTGTAGCTGTTCTATTATTTGCCTTCACCCACTTAGTCATTATTTATATCAATATATATTATATAAATTATATCAACACTACTGATGATTATTGATCAAAAATCTCATTGTGTAAATATTTTGTAAAAACACCAATAGTCAACCCTATAATATTGTCGCAATATCGATATCGAGGTATTTGATATAAGATATCGTGATATTTCATTTTGTCCACATCCGCTCCGCTATTTTTTTTAATAAAGAACAAAACATTATATCTTGCACACTTTGCTAATATATATATATAGTACGTTATTGTACACTTGCTAATGTATATAGTATCTTGCATACTTTGCTAATGTATATAGTAACTTGCATACTTTGCTAATGTATATAGTTACTTGCATACTTTGCTAATTTATATAGTATCTTGTACACTTTGCTAATGTATATAGTAACTTGCATACTTTAGTAATGTATATAGTAACTTGCATACTTTAGTAATGTATATAGTTACTTGCATACTTTGCTAATTTATATAGTATCTTGTACACTTTGCTAATGTATATAGTAACTTGCATACTTTAGTAATGTATATAGTAACTTGCATACTTTGCTAATGTATATAGTATATTGTACACTTTGCTAATGTATATAGTTACTTGCATACTTTGCTAATGTATATAGTATCTTGTACACTTTGCTAATGTATATGATGTATAATGTATTATAGTTTGTATTTTATGGATATATTTCTCTAGTGGTGACTGTTCCTGTGCATTGCTTGAATAACCTGCTGCTGTAACACAATAACTTCCCAATTTGGGATCAATAAAGTACATCTATCTATCTATTCTATTTATCTATCTATCTAACTGAGTAAACAGCAGAGGTGCTACCTAGCTGTTTCACCTCTCCTGTGAATTCACTATACTACGTGCTAGCTAACATCTCCCGCACAGTAAAGCAAGCAAACTGAGTTAGACAACAACTGCTAATAAAACATGACCTCAACTTGGTATAGAAGTAAAATAACAAGCCCCAAAAGGCAACTGAAGTTATTGAACATGCAACGTTATGGATGGCTCTGACTGAGAGAAAGACAGCTGCGATGTTCCTTCTGGGCTCATCCTAAGGTAATTAGATATATATGACCTATGTGGCTGGGTGGTGTAGTAGTTAACACTACTATCTTTTAACACAAGAGAGCAGAAAGCGATAGATAAATGTGTTTAATGCTGAGTAGAAAGCTTCTTTACCTGACTGCTGCTCTGTTTCCGCCATGGTGAGGCTAAACACTCTTCTTCGCGGGTTTCCGGTAGATTTAACAACATCCGGAGCTCATTTCCGCCCTCCGCTGTTCGTAACAGGAAATAGCGTCACAGGTTATGTTGTATACTATATACATATTTCACTCTCCAACACTTTTTGGCTTCGTCCGAAATAAATAAATAAATAAATAAATAAATAAATAAATAAATAAATAAATAAATAAATAAATAAATAAACAAACAGTAGTATATGTATATTTTCGGACGCACTGAGCTGTAATTGATGTCGTCACTTCCTGGGAGCCTCCCTGCCAGTTGGAGTTGGAGAGGTGTAACCATGGTAACCCGTGCCAACCTCATGAGACGAAAATGATGGTTTATGATAATTAATTAATTTAAAATTTATATTTCGCCTATAGCAAAGTGGAGTCTTTTTTTTATACTTACAGTTAAATTGAAGCGTTAATTGATGTTACAGAGATATCTGTCAACGTCCGTTATGAACGTCGTCGTTACTGCCGCATTGCATTGTGGGGCAACATATCACCGGAAATAGTCATTTATTTAGAAAAAAAAGTGATAAAAAATTGATATTATAGTCTGTCATAAAAAGTGATAAAAAAAGTGATAAAAAGTGATAGTATAGTATTTACAAAAAAAGTGATAAAAGGCATAATATAGTATTTAGAAAAAAGTGATAAAAACGTCCTAGTATAGTAATTTATTTAGAAAAAAGTGATTAATAAGTCATAATATAGTCTGTCATAAAAAGTGATAAAACATTTATAAAAAAAGTCATAGTATAGTAATTCAAAGGGATAAAAAAGTCATATTTCGAAAAAAAGTGATAAAAAAGTCATAATATAGTCTGTCATAAAAAGTGATAAAAAAGTGATAAAAAGTGATAGTATTGTATTTACAAAAAAAGTGATAAAAAAGTGATAAAAAGTGATTGTATAGTATTTAGAAAAAAGTGATAAAAAAGTCCTAGTATAGTATGTCGAAAAAAGTGATAAAGTCATAGTATAGTATTTAGAAAAAAGTGATAAAAAAAGTCATAGTATAGTATTTAGAAAAAAGGTAATAAAAAAGTCATAATATAGTATTTAGAAAAAAAGGAATAAAAAAAGTCCTAGTATAGTATGTCGAAAAAAAGTGATAAAAGTCATAGTATAGTATGTCGAAAAAAAGTGATAAAAAAGTCATAGTATAGTATGTCGAAAAAAAGTGATAAAAAAGTCATAGTATAGTATGTCGAAAAAAAGTGATAAAAAAGTCATAGTATAGTATTTAGAAAAAAAGTGATAAAAAAGTGATAGTATAGTATTTAGAAAAAAGTGATAAAAAAGTGATAGTATAGTATTTAGAAAAAAAGTGATAAAAAAGTGATAGTATAGTATTTAGAAAAAAGTGATAAAAAAGTGATAGTATAGTATTTAGAAAAAAGTGATAAAAAAGTGATAGTATAGTATTTAGAAAAAAAGTGATAAAAAAGTGATAGTATAGTATTTAGAAAAAAAGGAATAAAAAAAGTCATAGTATAGTATTTAGAAAAAAAAGTGATAAAAAAGTGATAGTATAGTAGGTCATAGAAAGTGATAAAGTCAGTATAGTATGTCCAAAAACGTGATTAAAAGAAGTCATAGTATAGTATGTTGAACAAATGAAAAAGTCATATAAAATTATGTTGAAAAAGGTGATAAAAAAAAGTCAGAATAGTTTGTTGAATAAATTTATAAAATGTCATAGCATAGTATTGTCATAAAAAGTGATAAAAAAAAGTCATAGTATAGTATGTCAAAAAACTTGATCACATTTATGACAATATGCTAATACCAGTTTTACAGAACAATGCGTTTATGTGGCTACTATAATATGCAATTCTGATAATGACGAATACATTTGTTGGTTCGTATTCATGATATCGAGGCATTCACTGATTTTAGCCCTTGAGTGGACATTTAGCTTTTTGTCCAGATACAGAGTAATAAATCCAAAGATTTGGCTCTGGCTAATGGCTGCCCATATACTTTACATTTTCAGGAACAAATTGATCATTTTGAGAGACATTTCACTAAAATACAAGAGTAAAGTCTGGTAAACTTAATATTAGTCCCAGTCTGACGCCTTCACATATAATTACAAATTGATCCTTATCTGATTACTGGCTATTTTCAGTATGCTAGAACTCAAACAAAAAGTGAATAGTCTAGGCAGCCTCATGTAGTTTTCAGATTAAGATGGTTTATTAGGGCATATTTTAATCAAATAATCACAATTTTATATAACAATGTGTGCTGCTGCATCATTGGTCCATCATAATGTTTATGTCAACAAGTCAAGTTTACAGCTTCGTCAAGTTAGGATTCACCCACTCCAGTATTTCAATTCACTTCACATTGTTATTGTTGGATTGCTCAGCATTCACACTATTGTTGTCCAACAAATAAAAAAAATTATTCCGTTCTTATACAGATATTAAGCTTTTTTTTTTTACAATTTACAATGCAACTCAATGGAGAAAATCTTCAAATGCTCTTAAACATATTCCTCTTTGAAATGATACTGCTTCCGCATACTTTTAGCTACAGACTTCATTTGAACTTTAAACGGGTTACAACACTTTGAACTATCAAGGTGTGATTCAGCTTTTTGATAACTTTCATAGTTTTTGAATTATTACAGTTTAAGTTTTATATTTATAATGGGTGTTTATTGAGTGGTGACATCATTCACACTCTATTTTCTGGCAAAAAACCTTGTAGGTTCCACAACTTCCACTCCTCATACACAATTAATACATTAAAACATAGATATTTTTGTCTTCTTTCAATGATGTGCCCATTTAAGCAATAGGCCTTTACTTTTGGAATTATCTGCTTCAAAACACCACCTCACTCTCATCCACTGCAATGTTAATTCACCTCTGTCCTGAGCAAAAACAAAAATGTAGAGACTTTTTAAACTGCCAGTTCTCAGTCATTTTTAACTTTATCCACACAAACAACACGTCTACATCTTCATCAAAGTCCTGGGGGGCTAAAACTGAACAGATTTAAGGTATAGAACTTATAGTTTTATTTGTGGGTGTCTCTTTCATGTAGTAACTTTTCTGTGTGTTTCTGCAGCAAAAGTTGAGCCTGGTTCAACTTTTTGGTTGGACGACCCTGTGTTCTTTTGCTGGAGCCACATGTTGCCACATACTGTTGCTTCCATGCTCCAATATGCTGATGTTGACTGATGGATGGATCCACGTTAATTCCAAAGCAGGGATTGTATCACGCAGAAGTCTGAAGTCGTGGGTTTAGGTCATGTGATCAGGACCAGGTCTCACTCTGGAATTGGCGCGTCCTCTCCATGGTTGCAAGCATCTGCTCGGCGTCCTTGGCGGACACACCTCCCTTCTGCTGGAACACCTCTTTCAGAGCGTCACACACGCTGGTTGGCATCTCTTTAGCACTACTGTATAGAAGAAAAACCCCAAAAGATCAACACTGTATATTCACAGCCACTCAGTGTTTGTACTGTCCCTTTTTAACACTGAACGGATCCCTGAACAGCTAATGTGAATAGGAGGAATGATCAACGTTTATAAGCACACCTGACTATTGTTTTAAGACAGATTTGAAAAATTGTGCACCTATCCTAAATACCCAGATGTGGACAAAGTAGAAGTTTAGTGTTGGTGCCTTGAACTCACCCAGCGATGTAAAAGCAGGCACTTCTATTGGTGATTAGGTCCCAGAGGAGCTCAGCGTTCTCCCTCACACGGTGCTGCACGTACACTTTATCCTCCTGAAGAACAAAAACATTCAGCTTCATTATCAGCCACAAAGGATACACACAGCCACAGTCAATGCACGGTGGGGATGGGTGCAGTATTTACAGTGCATTCTGGGTATTGTAGGAAAGGTTTTTATACTGGTGCTTACTATCTGAAGAGTCACTAAGACAGAAAAAGGTTGGCATAACAAAAATAGAAATGATACAATAAACATCAACATCATGAATACATACATTTATAGTACATTTAGACGATTAACGATACGATTAAGATTTAGGGGAACAGGAAAAAGACAAAAAATACAGAATCATTGCTCATTTTTCTGACAATTTAAATAGAGGGGGAAAGCTGGATTGTAACCTTTGTTTTTATACATAGATGCATTTAACAGTGGTGATAACATGGCTCATTAAAGCAACCATGTAGAATTTGATAATGTCTGATTTGGTGCTAAATTAAACATGTGTCGATATAATTTGATGCTATAATCACATCATTTGTAGTTCATTGGTAGTCCTTGTGTTGCTTTGAAGTTAATGTTAACGTTTCTGTCCTTTCCTGTGATCATTAACTTGTGTATGGAGTCAGTGTGTCTGACCTGGTCTCGTGAGAAGGCAGTGAAGAGAGTCAGACGTCCAGTCTTCATCGTCTCCTCCCACTCTGAACTGAAGTAGAAGTCTTTGAACTCAGAGCGACAGCCAAAGAACAGGACGTTGGCTAAACAGCAGGAAGAAAATGAGGACATGTGTTACGTCAGAGCTGTGAAATGATGTGAAGTGAGGTCATTCGTTTAGAAAATAAGAGAGAAATTCAGAGAGGTGAAGGACCGTCTCACCGTCTTTTCCCTCAGCAATCCTCTCTTGTACAGCCGACCTGAAGGGTGCCACTCCTGTTCCAGGTCCAACCATTATCACAGGGGTGTCCTTGTCTTTAGGGAATGTCATGGTTCCCTTCTTCACCCACAGAGGCACATACACCTCCTCTGCAACACAATTTAGAACGACATAAAAAATGACCTTTGAGATGTAACGCCAACAGATGATCAACATTTTTTTGCATCAGGACGAACTTATTCTCCAAGTTATGAGGTATTTTTTATAAACTGTAGGACTTGATGAGGATTAAAGTATTCAGTTAAAACACGGCTGCTTTCCAAAAATTTTAATTCTATAAATTCTTAAATAGCCGAGTTTATTTTCCTCATCTGCAGAGAAAACTGTCTTATATTAGAGATGGCTCTTTATTCCTAATTTCCTCTAATTTGAGACAAAAGGAATACAATGTATGTATGTCTGAAATGAACACAACCTCCAGCTAATCAGAATGAAGTAATCTCTGTGGCTGTGATCTAAGCACTTGTAAAGTGTGGTGAGAGACCTTGTACAGGGTCCAGGGAGGCTAACCAGGTGGAGCAGAGGCCTCTTCGTGGTTTATACATCTTGGTTTTGTATTTAACCACAGCTATCAGGATCTGGAGCCTGTGTGGGTGAGCCTGTGTGGAGAGAATAAGTCAACAATTCACTGTGATTTCACACAGCGTTGCCTAATTTATCCAGTTGAAACACAGCATATTTTCTATTTTCATAGTTGTCATGAAGGACGAGCTACCTTGAGAGAAGAGGCGATGGAGAATGAGCGAGGCTGGATCTCAGGGAACAGATCTAGGAGGTAGTCTACTTTGAGTTCTGCTGTAGTATGGGGGAAATCTGCTAAGACCTGCAGCAGCAAGAGCACAACACACTAAGCAGGTCAAAGGACATGTTTATGCTACATGTAATCCTACACACAAAGGCTTTAAAATAAGTAAAAAGCTAAATCAACGGCAAAGTTTTAATTGGAAAAGTGTAATATTATTTTTCCTTGACAAGACTCACCTCGAGCGCGGTGCGTCGAACCCGCCTGCAGTAGGTGTGCAGGTCGTCCTGGCCTGCCGCCGAGCTGAACTCGACCAGCTTCTCCTGCTCATTCTCGTTGGTGGCGAAGGTAGACAGCAGCTCAAAGTAGGAGCGGCGAGGCACAGCAGCGATGTCCAGGTAGCTCTCCACCAGGTGGCGCACAGTGCAGGGCTGAGGAAGCCTGGCCGGAACTGAGAAGAAAGAGGTTTATGGTCATTCCAACGAACCATCTGACAGGGTCAGGTTAGTGGAATATACTCTTACATCTAAAGTCAATCGTAGGCTTACTTGATTTGTTTGCTATGAACCAAAAGTCATGAATAATGCACACAGTGCAAAAACACACAGACACAGACAGACACACACACCTACCTGCAGTGTTGTCCGTGGCACTGAGTGTGAACCTGGCCTCTGGATCTAATCTCAGTAGTTCACAGAATTCCTCTACATCCTCTGATGTATTACATGGATGCATCATCACCACGTCACCAGCAGCAAACCTACAAAGCAATACCACTACTAATGTGTCATGTTGAAAGTGTTACAGAAAAGTTACAGGGCTGACTTGTAAGATTGCGGTTGTGACTTTATTTAGACACGTTGAGTTTCCGTCAGATTAACCTAAATGGGTGCATATTTGAACTCGAGATTACTTACTCAATGTTGGATCCAGTGATATCAAACTCAATGAGCCTCACATCCTGAAAGTGCGACATGTCCGTTACTCTACTATTGGACACTAGTTTGGCAGGAAATGGATGGGACTGGGAGGCGACAGTTTGCTCCGTAGGAATCCTCCGCCTGTCATCTGTTGTCTCTTTCACATCATCCAGGAAGTGGAAAGTGTACGTTGGAGGGAGCCTGCCACAAGAATCAAGCAACACAAAACCCAAACAGAAGTTAATAATAGGCTTTTGAAGGGCACAAAATATCTATCGAAATATGCAACCACAGAATGAGATACTGTGTCAAATCAAGAGGATACTCACGGTTCATCTTCCCTCAGTGGAACCACGTTGGCCAAAGATGGGTACAGAGCAAACGCTTTCTCCCAAAATGACGTGAGCCACGGGTCGATCACAGCGTCTGACCTGGTTCAAACACATTTTGAGGTAAGCAAACGCAACGTCCACGGTTCGACTCCAGCTGGGAACGTTTGTTGCATTCCCCCTTTCTCCCCACTTTCCCAGACTCGCTCTACTTTGCTGATAAATTCTGGACATTTCCATCAGTGAAACAACAGTCATGTCACACTCACCACGCTGCTCTGAGCTTTAGGTACGGTTTTAATTCACACATTTTCCCCCATATCTTACAGTAGACAAATTTGATAAAGATACCTGGAATAAAAATGCATTCTGCCCTTTATTTTTCCTCCCCAGTTTATGAGGTATGCCATGATTCACCTGCTCCTTCACACACGTTGTCTCTTACCCCAGGTCATGTTGGTCATCTGCCAGCCCGACAGGCAGCAGCACACTGGCACCCAGCTGCTGAAGGCGCTTATGAAGCTTCTTAGCCACAAAATTGAACCTATGGGTGAAAGGGGGTTGATGCTTTTATTTATTAAAGACCATGAGTCATTCTGAATGTGTACTGTGAGATCTGTAAACCTGAAAAGTACTGACTTAGGATAGGAGGAGTCCCCCAGGCCCAGTATGGCACAGTCCAAGCGACTCAGAGAGCCAGCAGGCAACGACTTCCTAAAGACAAACCTCCAGAAGTTCTTTGAACAAAGTAGAGACACACAGTAAAACACAAGTGAACAGGGTCGGACATGAACTAAGTCATGGCTTTTCTTATTTCAATGTATTTGTCTGGAATAAAATAAGATCAGAATGATAAAAGATATTTTAAAATGAAAACATATGCACTCATCAAGTCAATATTCAAGGCAAGCACATCCATGCATCTATGGTTTTCCACACCGATTACAGAAACAATAAAAGGGACAGGACACCCAAAAACTAAATTAAACTATTCTTCCTCTTACTGTATGTCTTTTTTGTTATCTTTTAATTTACCCATCTGTTTTATTACCGTCATATTGTCAGGAGGGTCTCCTTGGCCAGTGGTGGAGCACACAAACATCACCAGAGACTCCGAGATCAAGTTGGCCTGTTTGAGGAGAGGAGATACCTGTGAGGCAGGGCTTCAGAGTGTGACAGTGTAGGTAGACTGTTTGGGACACAATAAACTCTCTATTGATAATGCTACATTGTGAACAACAGGGAATGACAGGGACTGAGTTCAATCCCCGGATCTGGTGCTTTAACTATAAACAGTCAGAGCAATAACAACCCCCTGTCCTTGCTATACATAATAACAGCACACTCACCACGTTGTAGTTATCCAGAGGCAACACTTGAACCTGCAGATGCCTTCGCTGCGCCTGCCGTGCGATCCTCTGGGCCGTGTCCTGGGCCGTACCCGTCTGGCTCCCATACAGGATGAGCAGACTGGGCTTTGACATTTTCACTGAGAGAAACAAAGTCACATGGACTTGGAATTATAAAAAGAATACTAGAAAGGAGTTAAAGGTCCCATATTTTAAAATAGTGTGATTTTCATGTTTTTATATTATAAAGCAGGCTTAAGTCCTATATAAATACTGTGAAAGTATCGAAACACTCAATCCACAGGGAAACACACACAGCCCGTATTTAGAAACTCTGCATTTGAAACAAGCCGTCAGGATTTCCTTCCATTTGTGATGTCACGAATATACAATATTTAGACCCTTGACACAATTTTAAACGTAAACATTCTGAATGTGTCCCAGTTTATTCGTCATTGCAGTGTATGTCATCAGCTGACAAGAAGTACACATGGACCCAAACTGTTGCCTAGCAACGCAATTCTGTTGCAATTCCGTCAAAATGCGCAAAAACGGAGCGTTTCAGACAGAAGGTGAATGCAGGTATATTCAGGCAGACAGAATGAGGAAAATAAAGTGTTTTTTGAACATTAAAACATGTAAACATGTTCTAGTAGAACCACAAAATACAAGTATGAACCTTGAAAATTAGTATAATATGGGACCTTTAAACACATGAAACATATAAAGAGCATGACAAGAGGAGGATGTAAGTGCCAGTGCAGACAAATGAATAATCAGACATTTCTTATATACACAGAGTCCACAGAACATAGTTGTGATGCTTAATAGTAGTACTCATAACAGCTATTTCCTACCTAAATTCACATTAGTTATTACATACTCTGTATTTGACATTACATCACTTTGTAGCTAGCTACCAATATGGTCAATTCTTTCTGTTCTCCTCTATAAATCTCATGTCTAAATACCAACAAAACAAAATACTTACCTCTGCTGTCTTCGTCACCTTAGACTCTAATAAAACAACAAATACAACATTTAACAACCTCTAAGTAAAGAATGCAGCTCTTCTTACTTAACATCAGGGCTACACTTTACGACACTGCTTTACGGCAAGCCAGCTTCATGCTGTGATTGGCTCATGAGTTGATGCTGCATTCAAAGCCGCACATAGAAAATCAGAGATTCGTGTTTTCTACTTGAAATACTTTTCAAGATTCAAGAGTTTTATTTGCCATTTGCACCTATAAGTACATTGGAACTTGGAATGGTAATTAATTACTATTAACCACACCTCCATTCTCTGTTTGAGAAAGAACATTAACCAAAAAACAGGATGTAAATCTAGCTGGAGGGGGGCTTTAAATGTTGGTAACCCTCCTGTACACACTTTAGTTTTCTATAGTTTACACTTATTAGTTTCTCCTCAGTGAGTTTTGTTGACCTTTTGACCTCATGCACATTGCACACACATCAGCAAACAGATAAATAATGACACATAGCTTTTGTTTCATATATCATACTGAGTTTATTTGGTATTGGTAGTACATTAGTTTCTATTTTCTAGTGCACACATTTAGTTAGTTGCAATCTCGATGATCTCAGTTTGTGATTTTTTCCCGGGAATGTCGCCATGGACATGGATAGTGACTTAACAGACATTTATTCAAATGAAAATCTTCGAGATTACTTTAACTTCAGTACCGTCAAACTTTGTCTTTATAAAAGTTTGCCTTAAGTCATCTTAATTCACATTTCATACGAGTTACCAGTGGTGAGGGTTCAGTTGCTGCAGATCGTTTAAATACAGAAAGTGGCCAATTGGAAGTTATGTTTTAGAGATTCTGTTTATTTCTTTAGAGTACATTAGTTGTTGGGGTTTTTTGAGGGGGGGTGGGGGATAATTACTGAAATATTTATATTGATTGGATAATTTTCCTGTTTTGTTTTATTTGTAGTTAAGTTGGCAGTGTTTGTCTTTGTTACACTTTTGTTTCTAAAATGGTTTGATCACCCTTTATATATGTTCCCTTTGTCACTTTCAGTTTATGTTAAGTTAGCATAGCCTGAGTTATGTTCTGTTTAGCTGACCTATTTTATGGGCAAAGAACTACATTGCTAATTTTGTTAATATGTTGGTTTCATTTTTGGTTCAATAAAACCATATTTTTTAAAAAAACCTGTGACTCCTCATGCCTAGCAGCTCGGTCCCTCACACTCAACATCACATATTTCAGTACATTTCCAGATGTTGCTGCCTGTGTATGAGCAGTGCAACACAAAGTGTTAATATTGACCAAAAGGTGAGTACAGGAAAACACATATATATTTTATATCACATTGTTTGTTGACATGAAATGTCTGATTTGTATAGAAGTGAAATCTCTCTCTCACACACACACACTACATTTATATGTAAAGATATTTCCTGAAACATGCTGGGATGTCGAAGTTAAGAGCACTTGAAAGCGTACAATAGATTAGTGACCAACAGGGGATGTGTCGTTAGTTCATACATATGCACCATTTATAGCAATTCAAATAAGAGCGGGATCAAAAAGATAGGACAGAGACAAGTGAGAAAGAAACTAAAGGGAGGTCCAAGACTGGAATACCATCCAGGTAAGCAGGCGTCTGCCCAGGGACCCCAGAGCCATAAGAGTCCCCAAAAAGGCTCAGCTGGACTCTCTGGCAAATGGGTTGCAGTCATTTGATTGACTTTGTTTGGAGAAATAGGAATATATGCACGACTGATTGCACAATCCCAACTGGCATGATAAGGTTAGAAGTGTCAAAATCTAGTTTTAAAGGGGTACTCCACCAATTTAGCATTGCACTTTCAAAAGAAAAGAAGAGTCAACATCAGCAGAGGCTGAGAAATACTGACTTTTATGGGGTGTCCAGACCGCCAGTGTGAGCAGCGCAGTGATCTTTTGACTGTATATTGACATACCAGCTACATTACTACAGTTTTAATGTCTGTATCTGTAGAAAAAAAGTAAAGATTTATTTTTAAATCAACCTTTCCTGCTTCTGTTTCAAAATAAAAGCCCTCATTTATTTTTTTCTGTGGTAAGAATTCCTTAATTTGTTAACACAAGGCTTTTATTCTGAAATATGTGCAGGACAGTGTTGTAGAAAATGCAGTGACTTGCACGGCTCCATGAACGAATAAAGTACCGGGTTTTAATTGTCGATTATTACTATTATTTACATATTACCACGCGTTTCTTAACCTTTATCTGTCTAAGATAAATATAAATTACATTTATAATGAAATGAAATGCCGGTGTGGACAACCCACGCGTGGGACACGCAGCAGCAAGGCAGCCGTCACGCTCTGCTCACACAGGCGGTCTGGACAGGCCTCTAGTCTTTAGCATGGGGCAAGTTCCAAAATCACTGGAGCTTACATTTCCCTTAAAGCAGCTCAATAGCGTCTTTAATTAGTTGGGTAAACGCCCATGTTGTTAAAACTCCATACCCCTCTTTGTAATGCAGCCTTCCTGTTAAAAAAAATCAATCACAGAACACATTATACAACTGTACAGGATGAGTAGTACTCACAACTAAAACTAAACTTTAACAACTGAGTTCCCCTTTGGGATCTTCATTATCTCATTGTGCTTACATGGTGCACATTTATACATGTCTGTGTTTCAGATTACCAAACAGCAAACCTGGGGCCATGTAATAGTGAATTATAGTAATATAACATAGAGGGAGAGGGAGGAACTGGGGCTGTTAACACGGGTTCAGCACCTCATTTTTGACCTGGGCAGAAATTAGTTTCCTCTCAAATTGTCTTGATATGCATTGATATAAAATTCATCCATATTAACACTTGATAAAATGATTCCAGCAGGCACAGAGGGACCTGGACGAGGAGGGAAAGAAGCCTCTGGCAGTGAGGGCGAGACGAAGTGTGTAATGGATTGAAGAGCAACAAAGATGACGTTGCATAAAAGCAAAAACAATCAATAGAATATGTTTTGTTAACTTATATAAATGTTGGACAGGTACTAGTTGACAACACGAACAAATGATATTATTTAAAAAAAAAAAAAAAAGAGATTTCCAGAAAAAGGCACACATCAAGTGAGAAACTATAATAAGGCAAAGAACAGTCAGTCAGTGAGTGGTGGAGTCCACTTGGCTCTAAACAATAATGCAAGAAAATAAAATAAAATGTATCAAGTTTAAGAGAACAACAAAATAAAACAGGCTTGGACGCCAGTGATAAAACCATTAAAAACAATTCTGTTCAGACTTGCTTCAGCATATACATCACAAAGTACTGTTTGCTTAATACAGGAAAGTGACTCAGCTCTTCGAAAACCCACCTAAAGCTTTTCTATCCATGATAAGATCGACTCACAGCAGCTTTATGATCATGCATAAATAAAGAGAGATGCAGTCGGTGACGGAGTGGCACAGTGCAGTTGGTCCTAGCTGTGGTAGAGGCGTATGTGCTGGGATATGTTGCTACGACACAGAGGGCAGGTCTGCAGAGCGTCGCTGCAGACCTGACAACAGCACACATGACCACATGGCAGGAAGATGACCTGAGACTGGAGAGAGGGACAGACGAGACACAATCAGTCGTCTCAGGTTTCATATTTGCACTTCATCAGTCAGTAAATCAAGATTTCAGAAACACAATTTTACAGAGAGAGTTTTAAAGCAGCGACTTTCACCTGTAAACAATGTTGATATGAAACAACAATAACAAGTGTAGTATTTTTATCACTGAGACTGATTATTTCCTGGTTTTGCTGAGTTGTTTTTTTTCTTACCACGGTCTCCATGCAGACCACACACTCTGAGGTCCCTGGTCCATCCACAGGGCTGGGGGCTGAGGGGGTGACGGGGGTCCCCGGGGTGAGCGGTGGGCTGGGCATCTGGAAGGTCAAGGTGCCGGGAAGCGACAGAGGGGAGCAAGGTGCTGGAGCTGTGGGGGCAACTTCTGCCTCTTCATCCTGCTGGACATCCTTACAAGCTCCTGGTGGGAGAGGAGATACTGGTGGGGGAGGAGATAGTGAGTGAACAACAGCAGCCTGATAGGTTGTCTTTTCATTAACTTCCCATGAGTTTCAATGTCCTACACGTCGTCCTCATCCTTTAAGTAGGTTGAAAAATATGTTTTTGCTATTTAAACATTAATCCATTTGTAGAATTTAGTTGAAATCTTTAACAAAAGCTCTCACTTTTCCTTCTTGTAATTCAGTTCTGAATTTAATGGGTTTCATTTTCCATTATTTATTTATTTATGTATTTATTTTTAATTTTAGTTATTAATTTTTGCATTCATTTTGTATTAATCTATTTTTATTTATTTATTGTTTTTTTTTGCATTTGTTTGTATTAATTTTATATTTATTTTTAAATATAAGTATCTATTTTTTTCATTTGTTTATTTATGTATGCATTTACCCCTTATTTATGAAAAATATTTTTTTGCTATTTAAACATTCATCCACATTAAACATTAAACAAAAACTGCACATTATGAGCTTCATAACGCCCATGTTGATTAGTTCCAGCTTTTGGTAGCTGTTCCTCTTTGTTGATGCTGTTTGACAAGCTGCATGTTATTATGATTGTTGAGACTTCATTTTTTGTGACCAGTGTGAGCAAACATAATTTTTTTCTTGCTCTGAAAACACACACACACCATGTTCACTACAATTGTATAATATATAGAGATGTAGGGTGTGTGTAATTTACCTTCAGGGTAGCGTTCCCGAGCCCAGTTCAGAAGAGCTTTCTGGATTCCTATTTCATTAATTCCAAGCTGAAAACAGAGAAATGAATAAAGCTGATTATTAAGTAGTTGGCTGACATAGCATCACATTTTAAGTGGAGTAGTGGAATATAGTTTTTGTGCAGTAGCTCAAGCCTACACTTCCGTAGAGTGGCAACTTTGTGTTGATAGCTGATGTTGAAACTGAGCGCTACAGGATGTGGTGAAAAATCTCCATTTGAAAGATCAAAGTGTTTGACTGACAGTACTGTGTTAGTAATGTGTTAGTAATGATGTTAGAGACGGACCTTCTTGAGGTCAGAGGAGTTCATGTGGCGAAGGGCCTCAATTGTCACTCGATGATGAGCCAGGACGGGCAAGTAGTGCTGAGCTGACAGTCTGCATAACAAGTTGACCAACTCTTTCTCCACGCCCGCTTCCTGCAATAAGATACAGTTTAACAACAGCACAGTTTGGTTTTCAGATGTTTCCGCATGTCTGCTCTGTACCGTACCTGCATGCGCAGTGACAGGGGCTTGGCATCCAACAGTCTCTGGTACTGGATCATCCAGTAGTTCTGCTGGTTGGACGCAGACTTCAGCTCCATCTCCGCCTGGAAAACACAAAGCGCTCGCTGGTCTCATTTAACCACTCCAGAGTGAGAAAGAAAACATGATGTGTGTAAATGACTAACAGAAGGCACATGTGAGCAATCTCTGCCTCAACAATAGCACCATTTTTTTTTAACTTGTTACACAATTGCTTGACACTGAAAGAGAAGAGAAATTCCCAGCGGTGTCCACTGAGGTCAAAGCAGCTGTTCCTCACCAGAACCTGCAGCAGCTCCTGCTCTCTCTGGTCTCTCTGCTTCAGCAGCTGCTGCAACAAATCACTGAGAGCTGTTCGCTGCTCCACCATAACCTCCTGCACACACACACAGAAGGTAGGGTGACAATACACACTCATCAGTAAATACAATTGAAAGACTGAAAATAAAACACTAGCCTGGCTCTGATATGATCAATATAATGATTATTATCACTCGATCTAAATCAAGTGTTTAATATCCTTTTACTTCTGGTTATTTTCTTGAACCATAACCCTCTGAGACCCACAATAGACCCACTTTTTTAGGGGAGTACAGGGGGTCTTTAGGGGGAGATAGCAGATCAACAGTAGATGTCACATAGAAGTGATGTACATCATCTGAAAGCTGGGAACCTAAAGATTATTTTATGTCAAGTTGTTCTAGTTATAAATCTGTAATAAACATGAATAAATTAATTAATTATTCTAAATTAATTGTGAAAGGGTAAAAGGGCTTAGAACATTGGGATCAACGTATATGATTTCCCTCACCATGCTCTATTGTGTCTCATAAATTGTTGCAACAATTTTTTGGGTTGATACCATTTGTTACACAGATGTGGTGCTAATTTAACCATTTTTTTCCACTTGAGAATTGATAAAAATGATCAATAATCCCTCTAAAATACCACATTAAGACACCAAGACCTTGAGGAACACCATAGAAAAAGCCATGCTGTGATTTGGTATCAAAAACTTTTGACATTTGGAGATTTCTGAAAGAATTGCATTTTTTGGCGATTGGATGTACGAGCACTTCTGTTGTGTAAACTGCTCAGAAACCCCCTTATTGTGAATCTAGCTAGGAAAGCCATCCATCCTCTGAATGCTCTAGGTCTCTAGTTTGTGGCTGTACAGTTTCATGAGGCTGTGATTATCCTAGAGGTCACCACAGGTCATTATATACAGAGAGGTCAAGTTTTAAAAAATGGTCTCACTACAATGAAATGTCTACTATGGGGACTAACATCATCACACATGAATACAGTTGAGCTCATTGGATCCACAAGAGTCTCAGCTTTACAGTGATACACAATTTATGTAATTCCAAGACTGTTTAGGGACCCCAGTATGCAGAAATATTCAAATACACCATTTTAGAATAGGCGAAAATAACACATTTATGCATGTGATTATCACAAAGTGGGCATGTCTGTAAAGGGGAGACTCGTGGGTACCCATAGAACCCATTTTCATTCACATATCTTCAGGTCAGAGGTCAAAATTTAGCCCAACTTTGAAGTGTTATTTAGCCTCCTTCCTGACAAGATATCATGACATGGTTGGTACCAATGGATTCCTCTATGTCTAAAACTGAACCTACTACAGCGTCCAACAATTTTTTGGGTTGATACCATTTGTTACACAGATGTGGTGCTAATTTAACCATTTTTTTCCACTTGAGAATTGATAAAAATGATCAATAATCCCTCTAAAATACCACATTAAGACACCAAGACCTTGAGGAACACCATAGAAAAAGCCATGCTGTGATTTGGTATCAAAAACTTTTGACATTTGGAGATTTCTGAAAGAATTGCATTTTTTGGCGATTGGATGTACGAGCACTTCTGTTGTGTAAACTGCTCAGAAACCCCCTTATTGTGAATCTAGCTAGGAAAGCCATCCATCCTCTGAATGCTCTAGGTCTCTAGTTTGTGGCTGTACAGTTTCATGAGGCTGTGATTATCCTAGAGGTCACCACAGGTCATTATATACAGAGAGGTCAAGTTTTAAAAAATGGTCTCACTACAATGAAATGTCTACTATGGGGACTAACATCATCACACATGAATACAGTTGAGCTCATTGGATCCACAAGTCTCAGCTTTACAGTGATACACAATTTATGTAATTCCAAGACTGTTTAGGGACCCCAGTATGCAGAAATATTCAAATACACCATTTTAGAATAGGCGAAAATAACACATTTATGCATGTGATTATCACAAAGTGGGCATGTCTGTAAAGGGGAGACTCGTGGGTACCCATAGAACCCATTTTCATTCACATATCTTCAGGTCAGAGGTCAAAATTTAGCCCAACTTTGAAGTGTTATTTAGCCTCCTTCCTGACAAGATATCATGACATGGTTGGTACCAATGGATTCCTCTATGTCTAAAACTGAACCTACTACAGCGTCTGAAAGAGAGTAAAGTCGGTCAGGATCGCGGGTCTCAGAGGGTTAATGTGTACAATGATAAATTGTTGCCATGGAGCAATGACATGAAAATAGCCAAAAGAAATTATATACTAATCAACAGGAAAAAGGAAAAAAAAAAAAAATCATGTAAATGTAAAAGGCAATGACAGAAGGCGGTGACACCCACCTGCAGGTTCTCCGCATCCAGATTGCGTCTTTTAATCTCCAATTTAGTCAGCTGCTTTAATTCACCTTCTATGAGCTTGATCTGGGGACAGTGGAGAAGCAAACATGAAGCTAGCAGGGAGAAGGGACATGCTGCTGAATGCAAAGTCAAGATGAAAACCTTGATGAAATGATTTTCTGTCTTTAGGTAATATTAAACAAGGTTTCATGGGTGGTTGACTGGTAACCAAAAAGTTTAAAAAAAATTACTTAATAAGTATGAGTAAGAATGAGTTAGCTATGAATGACATGACAAAACAGGAAAAAGAAATGACAATAATGCCCGGTGTCCGCAGTCTATATTTTCTCTTCTGACAGCTGGGGAGAAAAGCAAGTGTGTGACCACTTACATCTCCGTATCAGTGACCTAAACAGTTGTTAAACAGCAAACCTGTGGGTTCCTCACTCTACATCAGTGACCTAAACAGTCTAAAACAGATCTAAAAGCAACATTCGCCGAAAAGCAAGTCGTTTGCATCCCTGAGAGTAAAAAAAAACCCAGAGACAAGTGACAGGTTTGACCCTCACTCCACCCATCTCCACCCGTCCACACAGACCTGGTTGCGGATGTAGCCGTGGACAGCATCCTTCTGCAGCTGCAGGGCCTGGAACGCTGCTTTCTGCATCTCCTCCTGCGGAGAACAATCAGAGTTCATGACGCTAAAACTGGTCAACTTTATCCCCAAGTCAGCTTTCAATGCATTCTGGCTGATACATGCAGCTGTTTCCCAACCCACTATTAGTCCCTAAGCTTTGTCTGTCTGGTTACTGTTGTCCCATGCATGACTTTGTTGTCTGGCTGCTGCTCAAAAAGTGATTTTGATTCACACTGAGTTAGATTTCTCCACCAGGCTCTCATGAAACTGGTGACAACTACAGAGGACACATCCAGGCACAACATACCTCCTGTAAGATGTGGGCGATGGCTTTAGATTTGTCCAACACTTGGAGGGACAGCATCTTATCAAACCTCCTGTCCATACTCTCCATACTGTTATGAGACAAAGGGAGAAAGAGAGAGACCACACACTGAGTTTACTGTTTTCACTCACAGCTTAAGATTTGTTAGCTCAATGCAAGTTGGCAATGTTAAAATCCATCTGCTCAGATCTGGTGTCTGTGCGTGTGCATGTTTAACCTTCTGTAGGCCTCAGACACCATGCTCTGTCTGCGGAAGTCACTGGCCTCCTGGAGGAGGCTCATAACACAGCCGTCTGACAGCATCTTCTGCATGGCCACTAAAAACACACGGAGAGGGGATAGGATTTAGAGGAAAAGAAGATTTGTTTTGAGGGAATGAATGCTGAATGAAATGAACAGCATACCATACTACAGCTTTAATAGGGTTCAAAACATACACCTTTTCCAGAGATTGGTGTGGGATGCAAGGCCATGAGTTCGTTAAAATTTACAAGGTTTATCCCCTCAGGAGCATGAATGTGCTCAGCAATTTTCATGACAATCTGCTTATGAGATATCTCATGTGCAAGGTTGACATTACACCCTGATGGTGGCACCGGAGAAAAACTGAAAGGCTTCCACGTCTCGGGGGCATGAATGTACACAGTAAACCTTTCTTGAGTGAATTTTTTACCAATATTAGTGCAAGATTAAAGATCGAGGGGTTCACAAAAACTATCAGGAATCATCATCATCTGGGGACCAGGAAGTTTCGCAGCATATTTCATGACAATCGGAAAATAATTGTCAAGATATCTTGCTCTGGAACAAAGTGTTGGATGGCCAGATGTTTTTCCCCCCAAGAGAAATTGAATGTTTTACACTAGCAGCTCATTAACTGCTCCATATAGTTTATTGTAAATATGTAAATTAATATAAATACTTGGAGCTATTTACATGCTTCTTTTGCCAGTTTTATGAAAGTTACAATAGGTAGAGTACATCAGAGAAGCTGCTTACCTGCCACCTCCCTCTTCCTCAGTGAATTGGCTTCTTCCTGTGTGATGGCAGTCAGATGCTCCATACGGATCCTGAGGGGAATAGTAATGCTCTGCTGACTTTTTACAGTAACCATGGGTGTAGCTTTCACAACTTAAAGGTGCTATATATGGGATTAAGAGCATTAATAGATCATCAACAACTATTGTCTATGTAAAGATATAGAGGAGTAATGTCTACCTGAGCAGAGAATGAAGTCTCTCTCTCTTTAGGAGTCACTTTACGGCCAGTATGGACCAGACGAACGATTACAGTGAACCACAACATTTTCAAATTACTGATGACATGTGAGTATTGAAATCTGAACCTCTCCTTTAAACTAATTTCACAAAATAGATTTTCTTAATAATATTTTGAATTTATTTTTCCACTATTGTATGCTGTTTCAAGGTTTTGTTTTCTTATAGGGAGTAAGGCCTCCTGTGTTCTGTCATCGTGATAATTTTCCTTCTTCCGGAGAGTATCTGGAAAGTGCTATATAAATAGGTTCAGTCTGGTAAGTGGAAAACAATCGGGTGAGTGCTGCCATGTGTTGGAGAGCCTCATATCTCTCTGCTGTAATAGATCAGTAGATTATGGATCAGTGGTCTGTGTCCACTCACCGATCTTCCTCCATGGCTTGAAGAAACTCCGCACTTTTTTTCTGCCTGGAGAGATAAAAATAAATATATTACGGTTAGCATTAAGTAACACACGCCTCACAACAAAACAAACAGTACATCACGTAGCCGGGTCCTTCAGGTCGTACCTGTTTTTATCCATCAGCATGTTGCTGATGCGACTGCTGATACCGTCTTCAGCTTGTCGGACTTTCTCCAGCACCACCAACCTCTCGGCCTCCTGAGCCCTCTGCTGCTGGCTGACCCCCAGCTCCAGACGCTCCTGCGCCTAAACATGAGATAGATTATACACCTTTTAATTTGTTTTACTGTGTGTCAGACAAAATAAGCAACTTGAAAGCACAATGTTGTACTCGGTTGACTTGATATGATCATTTTATATTGTTTTTAGATCAGATAAAATAGATCAATCTATAATGAAAACTGTACAATGAACTCTATAATGGAGCAATGCCAAAATGTCCCCTCAGCTCGCTGTTAATATCTTGAAAGACAACATAGTTTGCAGTTTCAAAACAACAACAATGAGCTGGGAGGATTATCCAAATTAGATAACAACGACATACAAAGACATAGCTCCATCGAAGAATCAACAAAATGCATATTTATCGATGAGCACGTTGTACCAGTCGGACTGAGTTGAGGATATTTTCTTTGCGGGAGATGTTCATGAGGATGAGCTGGGTGTGCTCTTTTTTCTTCTCTTCATTGTGGAACTCGAAGGCCAGCTTCGCCTGCTGCTTCTGCTCCTGAAGGACGGAGGGACAAGTCAGAGGGCCCTGTTAAAAACCATCTATAGCACATGGTCTAAAAGCAAAACAGTAAAGTTACAGACCTCAAAACCAAAACAATGGAGCTGAGGGGAACTGCAGAATTGGGTTTGTCATTAGGAGTGTCCCCTTTCACAGTACAATTGAAATGTGTGCAATAGAGACAGGCTGAATCTAACAGTGAAAGTGACAGTGGAGTCCCGTACCTTTCTCTTCTCAAAGTCGCTGAATTTGTTCTGCAAAAGAAAGCCAGGAAAGATTGTAAGAGACTTCCAACCGAAATGACGGAGCCAGGTGAAAAGCACTACGTAGTCATAAAAGTGACTTTCTTGTCATGTGTGTTTGTGCGTCACCTACTGTACCTGCCACGACTCCTCCAAGCCATCAAAACAGTCAGAGGCCTGCTTGCCACAATCGTTCTCCAGCACCGGCAGGAGATACTGGGATGGGGGGCAGTACTCCTCTCCCATCTCTGAAAAGAAAACCAAGAAATCCAACATTATTCTCTTATACTGTCTAATACATTGATGTGAGTACTATAAAGTAAACAATCACCGGCGCATAGGAAGCGTTGGATGCTCTCGGTGCCCTCTGCACACACAGACGCAGGCGGGTAAGTCATCATGGCAGCATCAAGCGTAAAGCTCTGTCACAGCACACACACAGGCTTTGTTTAAAACCATATCTACGTTTTTAGCCTTCTTGTATTCCTGTAAGTTTGAATCCCGAGACACACACACCTCTAGGGTGCGGATGAAGACCATATCTTTGGGGAGCTGGATGATGTTGTTGTCACTCACGTCCAGGGTACGCAGGCTGCTCAAAGAACCAACCGAGGATGGCAGCTCACTGAGACAGTTACCTATACAGATACACAGTGATGTAAGAAAACATAACCAATTCCTCTCATGCATGGGAGGAAGCAGGAAGCATCATACCCTTCAAATTGAGCGTCTGCAGAAGCCGCAGATCCCCGATGCATTCAGGCAGGGCCTTTATGCGGTTCTTCTCCACGTTCAGAATCTGACAGGACACACAATGGAAACACACGGATGATGAGTAGCATTCATTCATCACTCATTTCCTCTGTATCAGGAGGAGTTCGGAATGGCTTTACCTGCAGTGACGTCAGCTTCCCAATGTCTTCTGGGAGTGAAGTGAGCTTGTTCTCATGCAGATCCAAAACCTTTAGGTGCAGAAAGATTCAGTAACGCCTGAGTTTAGGCTTCTAGCAGAAAAGAATCTGGTCTTTTGGTTAACCATCATAAATATTTCATCGTCAGATGGGACACTTGCTCACAGGTTGACTATCAGAAAACCTAGCCTTACACTGCTTTCTGTCGGAAACGGGCAGTGGAAAGAGAACCGTCAACTAGACCAAACTAGCCATCTTCACAAATGTCCAAAATGGACAACTGGTTTTAAAAATCATTGTAATATGCTTTTAACAGGCACTTCAATTTCCCATCATGCTTGTTTCTTGTTTATATTACCTTTAAAGTGGATAGAGAACTGATGTCACATCCTTTGGGCAGAAATGACCTCAGCTCATTTTTATGGAGGATAAGGACCTGAAGGAGAGCAACAGAGGACATGTCTGACTGCTCAGCCAGAGACACACACAAATACTGACACAGGGGTGTTTTATATACATTGGTGACACAGTATTTAATATATAAATATAATAGAAATTAAATGTACTAGTATGTCTTAATGTTGCATTCATACCTTCTTCTGTAGCACCTTGCAAATGGAAAAGGTACTCGAGGGAACCTGTGGTAGAACAGACCATTGATGTCATCATCTGCAGTACTAATCACACACTAATCAATACAGAAGTTTACGAACAGATAGGGATCCACTGACACCGATACCGGATCGGATATCGTGCCAATACTGACTCAAATACCTGGATCGGGTATCGGTGACAATGGATCCGATCTATTAAATTATATTCTATATTAATATACATTATATACTGGAATTTTAATTCTTGCTTAAATTTTGACCAACTTTTGCTGCATGAAAACGTTTTATACTTGAATTGTAATCCCTTTTAATTTTGAAGATTTTTTTAAGAAGTTGCTGGTGAATTATTTATTATTTTAATAATAAATAAAAATTCAGTTGATTTAGAATTTTTTTTACCAAGTTACTGGTGCATGATTTATTATTTTAATAATAAATAAAAATTCAGTTGATTTAGAATTTTTTTTACCAAGTTACTGGTGCATGATTTATTATTTTAATAAGAAATAAAAATTCTGTTACTTTTGAAGATTTTTTACTAGGTTGCTGGTGTACGATTTATTGTTTTAATAATAAATAAAAATGTAATTTGTATAAATAAAATAAAAAAATAATTTTACAATTAGGAAAGTAACGTTTAAGTCCAGCTTGACGTTACCTATTGTTGTTGTTACTGTAAGGGGTCCCTGGTCCCAAAAGGTTTGAGAACCCCTGCTGTAAGGGTATGAATAAAATCCCCAAAACCTTCAACTATATAACTTAAGTAACTTAATAGTACCTTTAAGTTGTATTAAACCTGGCATTTCTACTTTTTGTCACTAATAGTCATCAGTGAAGCTTGCCTCCCACCTTTTGACAGTAACATACTCACCTCTGAGAGCTCACAAGCTGAGATGTCCAGGATGTCATCAGCACCTGCCTCCTTAGACTGAAGGACAAGGAATAACACTTAGTTTGTTTGGAATAGACATTCGTTCTTTTATTTATTTTACCTTTATTTAACCAGGCAAGTAAATTAAGAACAAATTCTTATTTACAATGGCGGCCTGGCAAAAGGCAAAGCCTCTTGAGTGAAGGGGGCAGGGAATGTAAAAAAGAATATCTAGAGTTAAAAAGACAGCACTGATATACATGACAAACATTACATAATATGACAACAAGCATTACATAAAAGAAATGCAGAAAGGCACACAATCAACGGACAGTACCAGACAAACAGTACCAGGCATTAATGTAACAGAATATTGATTGACCGGGCCCTGGATAAGCAGCAGAAACCGGATAGATGGATGGATGGACATTTTCTAACATAAACACATTCTTCTTACCCGGCACATTTGATATTCCAGTCTCTTCTGGGAGTCCTCGCTGGGTTTCCTCTTTCTGAAGAACAGAGGCATCCTGAGTCCTGCCTGTCCGGCTGTCTCTCTGCCCGCTGGGTTTCCCTCCTGTCCCTCCACGACAACAAGAGCAGCTCCAGAGGACTAGGGGACAATTAGGAAGCACTGACAGTGCCCGCACACTGCAAAGTAAGAACATTTTTGACTAATCAGATGAAGCAATACGGCTTGAAATCATATTAAAAGAACCCTTTAGAAGTTCCACAATATGCCATATGGTGACTGAAAACTATAATTAAATGACTGAATAATTTTTTCTCCACCAACTCCTGAGAAAAATATCTGGCTCTTTAGCTGCTAAATGCTCCGATATGTTCACCAGCTAGTCGCTAACTTTGTCTGTCAGCTGCTACACTGATAGTGTACAGGGATTTTTAGCTGAAAACAGCTGCCTGCTATGTCTAGAAACAAAGTTAATGAGAGCAGTTTGAGGTAAATCAAAGACAAGTCTGGTGATGATTTATGTGGGTTTGTTACTATGAGAGACACCTTTACACTGAGTCAGGCTTTAAATGATTTAAATGTGTTGATTGCATGCATACATTAAATATAATTGTGTTTACTTTCACTTTTTCCATTTTTGTTAGCTCCATTATTTCACTGATGTGTTCTCAGGTTTCCAAAGTGTTTTATGGCTAAGGTGTGGCATCTTAGCTGAAATAAAGACAACCTCTGCTGTCATCATATTTCAGTATGTTTCAATCTGCTCTACTGGAAAAAAAAAAAAAGAATTGCAAAAAATGTGCAAATCACATGTAGGCCAGCTTTTATTAGTAGTAGTAAAAGCCAACCATTTGATTTGGGTGTACAGGGAGAGAATGAATTATGAATAAGTACAGAAACAAACCATCAGAAAAGTAACACTCCCAGGCAGAGGGTCTGAAATACAACCCTCTTGGACTTCTCCACTCAAAAATGGAGAGCGGACAAAACAAAAGAAATTGTCAAAGCACAAAAACACAAATCATGTGGTGAGATAATCTACTTGTAAAATCGTTTTAGGATACAACCAATATAACCAGGACTGATGCAGAAAATCAAGTGGTTGGTGCTGGACTAGACTTCAAGTCAAAGTCCATCATTTTATTCTAAAACAAGTTAAGGCCTCGGAGGCTAATTTTTACTCCTAAGAGGTCACAATGGTATCCCTGACTATATGCAGGTCAGGAGCTATTATCATTTTAGACACTTTCCTATGTCTAAAATACATATATAGAAAAAAGGTATAAAGAATGTGTGAGGAAAATGGGATATAGAAAAGTAATCGGGGTCTAAAATTTATATATTTGTATACTTGTACAGTAAATATGCATATGCACGAAAAGAGGCATGCGAAGTATTTGTGGTAATAACTCAGTTAACTCAGTCCTCTGGAGAACTGTAGGTCCTCCATCCTCATCCCTGACTATTTTTAACTTAGGAATTGCTTTTCAGAAATAATATTTCTTAAAGGTCCCATATTGTAAAAAGTGAAATTTTCATGTCTTTTATATCATAAAGCAGGTTCAAGTGCTATATAAATACTGTGAAAGTATCAAAACGCTCAATATACGGAGAAATACACACAGCCGGAATTCAGAAATTGTGCATTTGAAACAAGCCGTTAGGATTTCTGTCCATTTGTGATGTCACAAATATAAAATATTTTAGACCATTTCACAGTTTTAAACGTAAACATTCTAAATGTGTCACAGTTTATTTCCTGTTGCAGTGTATGTGAATGACATCAGCTGACAGGAAGTAAACATGGACACAAACTGTTGCCTAGCAACGCAATTCCGTTGAAATGCACTAAAACGGAGCGTTTCAGACAGAGGGTAAATACAGGTATGTTCTGGCAGACAGTATGAGGAAAATAATGTGTTTTTTTTCAACATTACAGCATGTAAACATGTTCTAGTAGAAACACAAAATACAGGTATGAACCTGAAAATGAGCACGATATTGGACCTTTAATATAAGGAAAATTTATCTGACATGGTGCCACAGCCAACATTTACCCTGTATTTGTCAGGTGACAGGTGGCTAATTTCATTCCCTGTAAGTAAAATACACAGCCAGGACCAGGATATCTGAAAGTGTGGAGCTGAAAAACAACGACAAAAAGCTTTTGTTTTCTTTTTGACAGGTTGAGGGGAGAAGCAAATATTCAACCCAATTCAGTTACTACTACTGAGACACCATAACAACTTCTCTTGAGAACACACACACACTTGTCTTTTTTTATATATTTACTGTACTGTTATTGTTGTTATTATATTTATCTTGTCCTAATTGTTTTGTTATCACTATTATGTAGTCATATTATTTCTTTATATTAACCTTGTGTCTAGGTGGAGGCTTCAGATGAGCCCAGTGTTTTTGTTTTGCCTCTTCCTGCACTGTATATTATTCATTTATTTTATTTGTTTTGATGTATAGTCTTAAATTGTGCAAAACAAATAAACAAATAAAAAACTGAACAACTGCCTTTATTTCCAGATTATATGTAGAAGCTAGTAAAACTAGTTGGATGCTATTCTTCATAGCAACCTCATGAGTATTAGCTCGCTGAACAGTTAGTATACTGTCAGCTAGCCTCACACAGACAACAGCTTAAGTTAGCTTCCCTATGACAACTTAACATTACACTAAGCTAACACGAGCTAACTAACACAACTAGCACGACAACAATAACCCAGAAACCCTACCTAACCAGAGTCAGATGTCATACTCACAGGTTGTGTGGTGATGTTGTTGTTTCACTGCTCCTCTCTCTGCTGCTGTGTAACCTTATCTGTTATCTGTTAGCTTAAAAACACAGTTAAAAGGGGGAGTTCCGGGCTAGAAGGTAGCCCTGAAATTGCGACATCTGATCTGAGATTTGCAACAACAACACCTCTCGCGAGACTCGCTGCCCGCTGATCAGTCGCTGACCTTAATAATCTCGCGAGAGTCTACCCAACTCACGGGTTCCCTTCTTCTACCCTACTTATTGTAATCATAACAATAATAGCTGCAGTTTATCTTCTTCTTTTGGTTATTAGCGGATTGTAGATGATGCATATCGCCCTCTACAGAATGGAGTGGGAATATAGTGACATCATTTTTCTATAAATATTATATATATATATATTTGCGTATATATATATATTATATATATATAAATATTCATATATATATATGATTTATATATATGAATATTATATATATATTATATTTATATATATAAATATAATATATATATAATATATATAATATTTATATTTATATATATAATATTTATAGAAAAATTATGTATACATTACTTATGTCACTATATTCACACTCCATTCTGTAGAGGGCGATAACAACTATCTATCTATATATATATATATATATATATATAATTTTTTATTTTTTTGGGCCCACCACCACCTTCCCTCTTTGGAGGACTAAATTTACTTTGTTTTCTTTCTTTTTCTTTTCAAATTAACAGCCAATGAAGGAAAAGAAAATTGATAATACTAATAATAATCACAATCTAAGTCGAACTATATTACTTTAAATGATATTACTATATATCTGCACTCCCCCCAGCCTCCCCCCTTTTCTGTTAACTTATTTGTTTATTTAATTTATTATTATTGTCACTTTCTTATTTTTGTACTAGTATTGTTTCTTTTTTTCTTCTTTTTTTTAATTCTATTCTTTCCTTTTATTCTTTTTATTCTTATTCTTATTTCTTTTCTTAATTTTATTTCAATTTTGAATGTTGAAGTTGTTTTCTCTAGTGTACTTAGAGAGTTTGTCTCTAAGCTCAACTACTTAAAAAAATGGTTTATAAACTATTGTAATTACTGTAAATTGCATATATGAAAACAACCGTGAAAAAATAAAGTATGAAAAAAATAAATATTATCGAATATTTTCTATTTCATATGCTGATTCTGTATGACAATAAACCTGCATGTTAGCAGTTTGTCCACTAGAGGTCACACTCTGCACATTGTTGGAATCACAGAGTGCAAAGTGGGAAACAACAATATCTCTGCATGTGGTAATGATTACAATCTTCTTTTTTTCCTCACTGACTGAGCTTCAACCACATCTTAATGCTTTACGGTCATCTCAGCTGTTTGCAGCTGGATCACAGTCAGTTTCACTTGTGCTTTATTATTCTTGCCCGTTAACTAAACAGATTAGTTCTCCCAACCAACATCTTCACAATATAAACCTAGTCAATAATACTAACCATTCAACCTCTGAGATTCCCCGAGCAGCACCATCCCAGACATTAAAACTCGGCTGTGCGTATTACAGACCTCTGCAGGTGTGATGTAGGACTGTGGTTCCGGCCATAGGCTTAGTTAGACCACAAGAGGCACACAGAGCGGACTATAAATAACCACATAATTAAAGGCGTTGACAGGGAACTCACATTGTGGTTAGAACAGTTTCCCCCTGAGCCCCTCTTTGGTTAAAAAAGTCTCACTGCACTGCAACCCTAAAAATACTAGTAGGTATACCCTTAGAAGATGTGCATATGTAGGCTTATACATAGAGAATTTGTTGAAAACTTAATCTGACATCATGGCATCACGAGAATATGCTTTCATTGCTATTTAGACTAAACTAAAGACTTTGGTCTTATTATACTTAGTGGCTCTTCAATAGACATAGTAGGGGCAACAAAGCATGAAAAATCTACAGTATACCACTTGTGCTTTAACACATCCATCACATTAATTCATTTAATTATGTTTTGGTCACTTGGGGGCAGCATAACAAGCTGTAAACACAACGTTGACGGATTATCACCTTACACATATGTTCCAAATTGCATACTTTTTCTTTTTTACTTTTAGTACATACTGCAGCTGCCCTCACAAAGTGTGTACTGTTGCATGCAGTATGCATAGAATTGGGACATACTACTTTGTACTTTGTTGACCCTCTTGCTCCGGATTGTGGGTCAGAATAGTCAGAAAAACATGCTGGCTTGCACAACCAAAGAACTTATAGTGTCAAAAATAAGAAGAACAAGAAGAAGAAGAAGAAGAAGAAGAAGAAGAAGAAGAAGAAGAAGAAGAAAGGCACCCTATTAATCCCCAAGGGTAATACCAGTACTTAACCAGTACGCAAGTAGAATTGTAGTATTTCTACTTTTACTGTAGGATACTTAAAGCATCTGAATACTTGTTCCACCACCCTGATAATAAGTAGGCTTTGGTGAGAAGAGCTCTTTACAATTCTGATGCTGTTCTTGCAGCTATGAGCATGATGATGACTTATTATGAACATCCCTAAAGTAGGCAAAAGCTCTCCCCCAGCAGTCATTCATTATCCTGACAGGATGCAGGAGCCACGCCCCCTTTACTACGTCAGAGGAGGAGTGTTTATAAACCCTGTGCACCAGGCTGGAGGAGGTTTAGATCTCTGCTCTCTCTTGTTACTGCAGCACAGCTCTCCTCTCTGGAACAAAAGACTGATCGGTGGTCAGTGGTCAACCACAAGGCTCTGTAGATGGGAAAGAGAAGAGACAAACCGGCGTGTGGAGCATATAGCAGCTGAGAA
This sequence comes from Sebastes fasciatus, assembly GCF_043250625.1. Lineage (NCBI taxonomy): Eukaryota > Metazoa > Chordata > Actinopteri > Perciformes > Sebastidae > Sebastes > Sebastes fasciatus. Next base: position 6,052,246 of record NC_133813.1, read on the forward strand.
GTTTACACGGGTCTCTTCTTCTGTAACATCTGGTCTCTTCTGCAACATCTGGCACTTTTCCTTCAGTCTCCTTCAGCAGCTGCACTTTCCATCAACTATTGATCCCTGCAAGTTCACAGCGGTACGGTCAGTTTTTAATACTATTATTATTATATATTAATATAAACCAGCATGCTTCTTGTACATTTTCCAGTTCTTATATATTCAGGCTATATCTCTCGAAAATCACACTTTTTTTTCAGAATATTACAATGAATTTGTACTTTCGGCTAACTAGAAAGAAAATTGCAATGTTAGGTAGTAGAAATATTAATATTATAATAATAACTAATGCAGATGGGCTGCTTCTGAGATATTTTCCTTATCAAAATACTTAGTAACAACTGTATTATTTTTATTATTATTATTATTATTATTATTATTATTATTATTACATATATATATAGATAAATAGATAGATTGATAGATGTACTTTATTGATCCCAAATTGGGAAATTATTGTGTTAAAGCAGCAGGTTATTCAAGCAATGCACAGGAACAGTAATATAAATAAATAAATACATTAAAAAAATACATAAAATGTACATGTCAACACTAGAGAAATATATCCATAGCATACAAAATATAAAGATTATTGGAATACACTATAAATATACCTGACTACTACAAAAAGCATAAAAAAATATAAATTATAAACATAGAATAACCCACTATATACATTAGAAAGTGTGCAATAACATACTATATACATTAGCAAAGTATTCAAGATATTATATAAATTAGAAATTATTATAATATAATAATAGTTATTATTATTATTATTGTTGTTGTTATTGTTGTAATTAACTAGTATTAGTAGTTGCCCAGTAGTAGGCTAGTGGTTAAATGTAAATTAAATGTAAATATAATGAAATAAGTTGCTTGTCTCTTTTTGTGCCTATAACCTCATCATCTCATCAAACGTGAGTTACTGTAGATTGCAAGCTTGTTCATTTTAAAAATGTGATTTTTTTTTGCTGTGCATGCAGCCCGCTTGGCTTTGTGTGGGTCTAAAGTCACTAATTTATAATTTGACTGCAACTGTAGTTGGCTTCCTTCTGCGAGAGAACACTAGATGAACTTCTGTTATTACAGTTTTTCTCATTCGCTTTAGCTCAATTCCTGAATGAGAATTGTTTTTGTTTTTTTCAAAACAATGAGCTCAAATCTCTGAACAATTAGTTTGTCGTTCACAAAAGATTTTAACTTCTCATTCATTCAAGGAAATTATAAGAGCAAAAGAGTCGGCACAATAACCACTTGCTCATGTCTTGCTGATCAAAACTGATGAGTCCTCTTCACAACTTCTAAACTTTCTTTCATCGTTTGAGCCATCACATGCAAAATGATCCATTCGATTATCAAAATCTGTCAGACATACATGTATATTCCATAAATATCTATGACGAATTTTCGGTTCACTGTATATTATTTTACCTGAAAGATAAAAAGAGAATTTTCTGTTTATAATACATGTAACACATTGCTACACAAATACATTTTCTGTGTATACAGTATTCTACACTATAGTATTAACTTTTCCCAGTAAACTTTGACCTACTGTTGAAACAGGAATCTAAAAAAGCTCAGTGCGATACACAACAGCATTCAGCTAGACAAAACTGACATTCTGGTATCGTACAGTAAACTGTCAGTGTCAACAAAATTAGAACATAACACAGATTTGTATATAAGAAACATTTCCAGGGTTGATGGTGAAAAAACATCTAAACATTTTGACCAGTACGGCTCACACGCCATGACCAAACAACTTTTTATTTTGGCGGCCGATTTACTGACACAATAACTCGGTTTTGAAGGTTTTGGTTGAGTTACTACCTTTTGCAGACATGCAACAGAGTTGTGATGTCTCATCGAAAAGTTGTGACACTTACAGTTTAGAGAAAGTGAAGACTGTTTAAAAAAAATGAGCCAAAGCGATTGAAAAAAACTGTAATACATGTATAAAACACATTATCTGTCATCATCCTGGAAACCCTTATAACTGCATGCCTTAAAGCTCAGAGGTCACTACAGTGATTTACTCAGTGTGATGAATTATTAGATAGAGCAGTAGGCTACTACAAGATCACTCATATGGCCTCATAAGACCTCTAATCCAACAAGCCTCTGTGCAGAAATAGGCTTGTTTATGGAAAACTTAAAGTGATGCCTTTTTATACTAATTAAGATATTACTGTTGTCGTAGAGTTCAGGATTACATTACAATAGTTATTCCTGTGTGAGAGGCATCAGTCAATTACATCCAGTTTGAGGAAAATGAGCCATTATTGTCTCTGTCAACCTGAAACTGCATTCAATTCATCAGTGTGTCCGGACTGCAGCGGAACTGTGTTCCTCTTCAATAGCTCCTGTTTCTATTGACGGCTTCATCAGTCAGGCTGTTTCCAGGGCAGAACACAAGTGGTTGCTTATTCACCAGCCTTTGTTCACGGTGGGGAGGGTTCAAGTGTTTAATGAAGACACAACAATGGTGATTAGAGGTCAACTTGCTGGATGTGTGAATCTCAGGGGAGTGACAAAAAGCTGCAGGACCGTTTTCATCAGTCTATACAGGAAGTCACATAAACATTCATTAGATCCTAACTGAATAAAATGGTATTTATTCATTTATCCAGCTTTTATTTAGTCACTAATAATTGTTGCTTGCTTGATGCTTGCGTTTTTGCTTTTTTTTAGGGGTGTACAGGGGGTCTTTAGGGGGAGATAGCAGGTCAACAGTAGATGTCACATAGAAGTGGTGTACATCATCTGAAAGCTGGGAACCTGGAGATTAATTTGAGATGCTGCTCAGCACTGTGTGTCAAGTTGTTCAAGTCATAAATCAGATATTAACATGAATTAATTGATTAAAACTAATTGTGAAAGTGTATAAGGGTTTAGAACATTATGATAGAAGTATATGATTTCCATCCCCATGCTCTTTTATGTCTCATAAGTTGTTGCAGCAGTTTTTGGGTTGATACCATTTGTTACACAGATTTGTTGCTAAATTTAACCTTTTTTTTACCACTCGAGAATTGATCAAAATTATCAATAATCCCTCCAAAATACCTCATTATGACACCAAGACCATGAGGAACACCATAGAAAAAGCCATGCTGTGATTTGGTTTCAAAAACTTTTTACATTTGAGGATTTCTGCAAGAATTGCATTTTTCGGCGATTGGGTGGCGAGCGCTTCTGTTGTGTAAACTGCTCAGAAACCCCCTTATTGTCAATCTACCTAGGGAAGCCATCCATCTTCTGAATGCTCTAGGTCTGTAGTTTGTGGTTGTAAAGTTTCATGAGGCTGTGATTATCCTAGAGGTCACCACAGGTCATATTTAATTTTTAAAAATGTCACTACAATGAAATGGCTACTTTGGGGACTAACATCATCACACATGAATACAGTTGGGCTCATTGGATCCACAAGAGTCTCAGCTTTACAGTGATACCCAATTTATGTAATTCAAGACTGTTTAGGGACCCCAGTATGCAGAAATATTCAAATACATCATTTTAGAATCGGCGAAAATAACACATTTATACTGCATGAAAAAAACTGCATGTGATTATCATAAAGTGGGCATGACTGTAAAGGGAAGTGCATGGAAGAATTAGAGATTTAAGTCAAGCACTTTCTACATATTCAGCAATGTAGTTGTGTACTGTATCGTACTGTGATTCTTACCTACCTCAGTCCGATTCAACAGTCTTTGTTCACACTGAACTATCGATATCACTGCTTCCACTCCCTGAGACTGATGACACATATCGGGGCTTTGCCTTGCAGAAGATGATTAAATGAAGGATTTGCATTTTAATTGGTTAAGAATTGTTTCAGAGAGCTATCTGGCAGATGTCTTGAAACTTCTTGGATTAACGCAGGTGTTTGCATGATGATTACATTGGCTGCTCCTCTGCAATTAGTTTCACACGTGGCCAGGAATATTTAACTCAGACGTACTAAGATTAAGGACGTGCTTGAGGTTTCACTGTTGTTGTAGTGTCCATGTTGTGTTTAGTTTTAAAGGATTCATTAACCAAAGCCTCTTGACTGCTGTATCTTCACATAACACTTCATTATATGTCCAAGCACGGGGCACAGACTGCTTCTACCAGCAACCAGCTGCAAAAACATCCAGAGGAAGTGTTCCTATCCATGTAGAGATGCTAGAGATAACTCCAAGTGAACGACAAACTGCAAGGTAGAAAAAGTTTCCACAATGTTGGATGAGGCGTCTGTCTCACCGGGGTGGAAGCTGTTGTATCATGCAGACTCGGCCCGCTAATTGATTTCATGGCTGGTGATGTGGCACCCAAAGGAATCTGGCACTGAAGACAGGAAATAGATGAAGGAAAAAACAGGAGTCCATTGAGGGACAGGGTGACAAAAGACATCCTGTGTTCTCAGTATGAATCTAGTTGAACCACTGTGGTGTAGTGATTGGCTCCTGGTTGTAACAGTGCTCTGGCTATAGTATAGTGAGCTGAAGCCATGACGCCACATGCGGGCTGGCCTCTATAACTTGGAGTTAGCATTTTTTTTCATTGGTTATACCAGTTTTAGAGCTAGAGTGAACGTAAGGAATCCATTGGTACCAACCATGTCATGCTAACATGTCGGTAAGGGGGCTGAATAACGCTCCAAAGTTTACTAAATTTAACCATTTTTTTCCATTCGAGAATTGATCGAAATGACCAATAATCCCTCCAAAATATCACATTAAGACACCAAGACCTTGAGGAACACCATAGAAAAAGCCATGCTGTGATTTGGTTTAAAAAACTTTTGACATTTGAAAAAAAATCTGCAAGAATTGCATTTTTCGGCAATTGGATGGCGAGCACTTCTGTTGTGTAAACTGCTCAGAAACCCCCTTATTGTGAATATACCTAGGAAAGCCATCCATCCTCTGAATGCTCTAGGTCTCTAGTTTGTGGCTGTAAAGTTTCATGATGCTGTGATTATCCTAGAGGTCACCACAGGTCATTTTATACAGAGAGGTCAAATAAAAAAAAAAAATGGTCTCACTACAATGAAATGGCTCCTAATATGGGGATTAACATCATCACACATGAATACAGTTGGGCTCATTGGATCCACAAGAGTCTCAGCTTTACAGTGATGCCCAATTTATGTTATTCCAAGACTGTTTAAGGACCCCAGTATGCAGAAATATTCAAACACATCATTTTAGAATAGGAGAAAATAACACATTTATACTGCATGCAAAAACACTGCATGTGATTATCATAAAGTGGACATGTCTGTAAAGGGGAGACTCGTGGGTACCCATAGCACCATTTTCATTCACATATCTTGAGGTCAGAGGTCAAGGGGACCCCTTTGAAAACGGCCATGCCAGTTTTTCCTCGCTAAAGTTTAGCCCAACTTTGGGAGCGTTATTTAGCCTCCTTCCCGACATGGATGCATGACACATGTTTTTCTAGTTTCATTTGATATACGGACTCTAGCCCTAAAACTGAACCTATTAGAAAGACAGTAAAGTCAGTCGGGTTAAAGTGATGTCAGTTTCTAAAAAGAGAATGTAATCCTGATGTTTGGAAAAAACCCGGATTCAAATGGTTTAAATTGAAAGTCACTTTTTCAATTCATTCATGAATAAGCCTTCACTAATGGGAAGGTTTGGTCCCGGTGCATGAGGCTGTTTGTGGTTTTAATGCAGCCTTGGGCTTCTTAACATGGTGTTCCTGTGGCTGATTAGAGCCAGGTGTCTACTCTAGAAAATGAGGGTATTGAGGGCAGCCTGCTTCGCTGCGGAGGACCAGCTGCTGCGAGCTCAAATAATCTTGTGGGAAGGCTAGTCGTAAAGCTAAACATGCCCTTGCTGAAATTAGACGCTCTGGAGGACAAATTGTGCTGCTGTTGCTCATTTGGAAAATGAAATCTAGCCCTGCAATTATTTTATGTTGTTGTTGGCGCTAATTATAAATCACGGAAGCGGCTGAAGAAGCAGTGTTGCTGACTCATTGCTGAGTAGCACACACTGCTATGCTTGTACTCAGTGTGATTCAAAAGCCATATTACTCCCAGCTGTGCATGAAATCAGTTCGGTTTTGTAATGGAAAAATGAAGGACGGAGAAATACAGTAAATGTTGCCTGATGGCGTATGTAACGCTGTTTCCATCAACTTTACCTCGAACCATTTCCTTTTGAAAGTGTTTTACAATAAGTTTCTACGAGATGATGAAGGAACGAGCAGCTGAATCAAATGAAGTACATTTCCAGAAAGTGAAGGCCTTCTGCATCCTGTCATAGAGCAGCCATTCAGCTTCAAAGGGCCTCCTCCTCCTCCTGGGACACATTATCATGTTAAGGGACGAGCTATTTGGAGACCCAAAGATGATGTTTTCCTGTCGGGGGTTTCACATGCCCATACATACCCCCACAAGTAAACAGCCTCAAGCTTTTTACCGGAAAGATCCAAAAACCAAATCGATTTGGATCTGATGCCAAGAGACACATTTGGGAAGACGGGGATGTGTGTTCCTGTCTGCGGTTATTCTCTCTACATTCTCAGCACAGTAAATGTACTGAGGATAAGATGTGATAACTTGAATTAGCTGTTGGTTTTCCCCTGAAAGAAACCTCTTCACACAGTCAGGACCCTGGAGTGATCCGACATGGCTGTTACCTGGATGTTTACATGAGGGGTTCTGCAAATGTCGATTACTCATTTAACCCTCTGAGACCCGCGATCCTGACTGACTTTGCTGTCTGTCAGAGGCTCTAGTAGTAGGTTCAGCTTTAGAGTGAAGCTACAGCTATCATATGAAACTAGAAAACCTAAGAAATCCATTGGTACCAACCATGTCATGCTACCATGTCGGGAATGAGGCTAAATAATGCTCCAAAGTTGGGCTACATTTTAGCGAGGAAAAACTGGCATGGCCATTTTCAAAGGGGTCCCTTGACCTCTGACCTCAAGATATGTGAATGAAAATGGGTTTTATGGGTACCCACGAGTCAGTTTTGGGCAAAAAAACATGCAATTTCATGCAGTTTATGCAGTATGACTCTTGTGGATCCAATGAGCCCAACTGTATTCATGTGTGATGATGTTAGTCCTCATAGTAGCCATTTCATTGTAGTGAGACCAATTCTTTTAAACTTGACCTCACTGTATAAAATGACCTGTGGTGACCTCTAGGATAATCACAGCCTCATGAAACTTTACAGCCACAAACTAGAGACTTAGAGCTTTCAGAGGATGGATGGCTTTCCTAGGTAGATTGACAATAAGGGGGTTTCTGAGCAGTTTACACAACAGAAGCGCTCGCCATCCAATCGCTGAAAAATGCAATTCTTGCAGAAATCTCCAAATGTCAAAAGTTTTTGATACCAAATCCCAGTATGGCTTTTTCTATGGTGTTCCTCAAGGTCTTGGTGTCTTAATGTGGTATTTTGGAGGGATCATTGATCATTTTTATCAATTCTCGAGTGGTAAAAAAAAAAGTTAAATTTAGCTCCAAATCTGAGTAACAAATGGTATCAACCCAAAAAATTGTTGCAACAACATATTTAATGAAGAATATAACCAGACATTAATTTCAGAAAAGTAAGCAGTTTGGAGCTTTTCATTTAGGAAATGCCATATATTTAACTGTTCCATTGAGTATTTCCTGCTTCAATTGTTTGTCCTCTTGCCCTGTCTTCAGGTTGCTATGGTGAACAGCAGGGTGGAGGCACCCACAGTGGCGGTGATGGGCGGCGGCGGGGGGACAGCGAGCAGGTTGTGTGCAGGATGTGGAGGTCGAATCGTAGACCGCTTCCTGCTCTTCTCCATGGAGCGGTACTGGCACACGCGGTGCCTCAAGTGCTCCTGCTGCCACGCTCAGCTGGGCGAGTACAGCAGCACCTGCTACAGCAAAGGAGGCATGATCCTCTGCAAGAACGACTACATCAGGTGAGCATCAGGTGATGAGCATTGTAGACAGAGGTCTATGGAATGGCAGAAAATAGTGAAAAATCACAATTTCTTTAAGTCTCATTGCTTATTGTGTCCAACCAACAGTCCAAAACAAGTTTACTATCTCATAAGACAAAGCAAAGCAGCATATCCTCACAATTGAGAAGCTGCAACTAGGTAATGTTAGGTCATTGTACCCTGAAAAACTACATAAAAGATGGATCTATTGGCAAAATAGTTGCTGATCAAAGCTATGGTCCGTAATCTTAAGAAACTAGCAAGAGATTTTAACAATGATCCAACCTCTTCTCCAATGAGAGTAGCTCGCAGCTCTCGCCTCAAAAGTCCCTGAATCTAGAGAGAAAGACACCAAGTCATCAACACTAGCAGCAAGTTTTCTGTTGATACCATTTGTTACACAGATTTGGTGCTAAATTTAACCATTTTTTTCTACTCGAGAATTTATAAAAAAGATCAATAATCCCTCCAAAATACCACATTAAGACACCAAGACCTTGAGGAACACAATAGAAGAAGCCATGCTGTGATTTAGTATCAAAAACTTTTGACATTTGGAGATTTCTGCAAGATTTTTTTAGCAATTGGATGGCGAGTGCTTGTTTTCCTAGGAAAGCCATCCATCCTCCGAATGCTCTAGGTCTCTAGTTTGTGGGTGTAAAGTTTCATGAGGCTGTGATTATCCTAGAGGTCACCACAGGTCATTTTATACAGTGAGGTCACGTTTCAATGAAATAGCTACTATTGGGACTAACATCATCACACATGAATACAGTTGGGCTCATTGGATCCACAAGAGTCTCAGCTTTACAGTGATACATAATTTCTGTAATTCAAGACTGTTTCGTGGGTACCCATAGAACCCATTATCATTCACATATCTTGAGGTCAGAGGTCAAGGGACCCCTTTGAAAATGGCCATGCCAGTTTTCCTTGCTAAAATTTAGCCCAACTTCGGAGCGCTATTTAGCTTCTTTCCCAACAAGCTGACATGATGATGGTTGGTACCAATGGATTCTTTAGGTTTTCTAGTTTCATATGATACCAGTACCTTCACTCTAGCTTAAAGACTGAGCCTGTTACAGCCTCTTAAAAACAGTAATGTTGGCCGGGATCGCTGGCGGGTTATTGTGATTTGAGTTTCAATTGCTGAAAAGCATATTAATGGCAGTTTTAGAAGGGTAGTGTGAATTGCCAGATAGTCAAATTGCTTTCTAATTTGACCTGTAGCTTGACTGATTATGTATTTGTTTGTTTATTTGGTGTAGAAGTTTCTAATTGTGCTCCGTTACTCAGTTGTTCCAGGCTATAGGACTTAATACTGTTGACCTGCCACTGGCATTCATTTATTCATTATTCATTTATTCAGTTCTGTGGCAGCGCTGCAAATAAAAAGCTCATACATGTGTATAAAAAGGCTTATAAGTGAAAGTTGGAGTTGCTAATTCAGAGAAAAAAACCTCACGACTGCCTCCCGGACACGATGAAAACACAGCACACATTTGCATTTTGTTCGGTTAATTAAAGATGTTGCTCATCTTATCAGACTGCTCTCTGGCCCCGTGGATCTGTCAGGTCCAATCAGTCTTGTTTTTCGTTGCACGAGACCCAGAGCAAAGGTAGTTGGACCCCCAACCCTGACCTGAGGTGGACAAGAAAGTGCTGATCTAAGGCCTGGTTCGGGTCGGGTCCTCTGACTCTTGCCTTTAAGCCAGTAAAGCAGGATGAGATGTAACTGAGCCTTGAGAGGGGTGTGCGTGTGAGTGAATGTGTGTGTGTGTGTGTGTGTGTGTGTGTGTGTGTGTGTGGGGGCGGGGGGTGTTAATTAAGGAGAACAGGAATCCTCTCAGGCGTATTCATTAAATGACTGTTTGGATTAAGATAAAAAATTCATTACTCTGTGCAGTCATTGAAAGAGAGAGACAGAGAGCAGCCAAACTGGTCAAGTTTAAGTGTCACAAGGCATCAGTTTCACAAGAGGTTGTAATGATGACAGAGGCGACCTATTAAGACTTCGACCTGCTGCAGTTCAGCCTCTGATAGATAAGTGTGCTCTTTTGTTCAGAGCCGAGTCGATACTATCACGATACTTGGGTGCTGATTCGATAAGTATTGCGATTCTACAAGTCTTGCGATTCGATATTACGATTTATTGCGAATTTGTGTTAACTTTTTTAACACTAGACCATGGGGAAAAGTTGAATCATACACTTTTAGGGAAAATATCTAAATTAATACAGTAAAAATATTTGATTTTCAGCATGTATGTAGTCAGAGATGTCCTGAAGTCAAATATATCAGTCATTGTCAGGCATTATTTATTACATTTTCTTTCCAGCAACCCAAAAATCAAAGAAAAAAAGACATTTCCCTCACATATTAGTGGTATTTTCTTTTTAATTTTGAAGGGACACGTAATGTTTTATACTTCTGGTGAATATAATCCAATCAATCTTATTTCCATATATGTATTTTGCTCCCTTTGTTAACACCTTATTTTGAAAACCGGACGTAATCACACGTGTATACTTCCTCTAAATTCTCCAAGGTCGTCGCTAGTTCTCCCGCCAGCTCCGTTCTCTTTATACATCCATGGTCAGCTCCATCGGGGCCGTCAGTACTAACTCCCTCTAGGCTTGAAAGTTGGCTGTAAAAAAGTTTGTAGTTTGCTCTTTACAAAGAGCAGATGGTCTGTTTGACTTCCTGTCACTTACAATAGATGCCAATGCTGACAAGTTTTTACTTCTGCGGTGCTTCCGACATCTCAAATTCACATCATGCAAATTAACAACACTGTTTTGCTGTAGCTGTTGATGCAAAATAGTGTTAAATGAGTTGAAGTGACAATCTTGTGCTGTGGTTTTATGTGCAGGCTGTTTGGACACAGTGGAGCCTGCAGCGCTTGTGGTCAGTCGATACCTGCTAGTGAGATGGTGATGCGAGCACAAGGAAACGTTTATCACCTTAAGGTGAGTGTGATTACGTAATTGTACTCCAACATTTACATTACCACAATCTTTATGCTATATAATCACACGTGACACTCTGTTGTTTTCCCAGTGTTTTACCTGTGCGACCTGTAGGAACCGGCTGGTCCCTGGCGATCGCTTTCACTACGTCAACGGGACTATTTTCTGTGAACACGACCGGCCTGGTGGAGGTCTGCTCACTGGACATCCGACTCCTCTGCAGACCAACAGCATGATGTCTGACCAGAAGGTGAGAGGCCATGATGTGATGCTAGTAAGCATTGCTTTATCCACTTTTTATAATTAGTATAAAAAGTAACTTTGGGCAACAGGACATGGTGTTGCATTTCCCCGCAAATTAGGCTATCATTGTTCTCTTTGTTTACACAAAACGGAGGAAATAAGGGAGATTAAAAATAACCCTCAATGATGATGCTGTCATTGGCTTATAGAACTCATGGTGTGGTGTGCACATTCAAACATGTTATTAGTCCTATTTCTACACACAGCACAGTCTACACCTGCTCTATATGAAAAGTAGTTGATTTGATATTACAAAGCAGAAACACTATCATTAATAAAGGAGTAAATTAGTGAATCAAGCCATCATTACATGCATCAATTAACACTCAGAGACCCGCGATCCCGACTGACTTTACTGTCTTTCAGAGGCTCTAGTAGGTTCAGTTTTAGGGCTAGAATGAAGCTATAGATATCATATAAAAGAAGAAAACCTAAGATATACATACATTTACAACCACGTCATGCTACCATGTTGGGAAGGAAGTTTCATCAGTTTTCATCCCACAAAATTGAAAATGAGCATAAAAACAGATGGATGGAAACACACTTTCTGTACGGTGTGAAAAGGTGTTACTAGTAACATTTACAACTTCTTCTCTCTCCACTGTTCACAGGTCTGCTGAGGAAGAGGATGGAAAACTAAATGTGTGCCTTCTCCCCCCACCTTCCTCCTCTGTCCCTCCTTCACCCTCCTCCTCCTCTAACCTATAAATCCTGCCATCGGTTGACCACCCTCCAGTCTGATGGACAGTCTGGATACAGTCATTACTGCACCTCGTTTAGATTTCATCATCCCAATAGAAACTTCTCTGAGTCGCCTGTGAGGAGTGAAATCTGGACAAGTGCAGTACTCCGCTGGCGGGATGAGGATGCTGAGGATGGTTGGACTTTATTTATACAGTAGGCTGTTGTCTATTGTGAACTGTGGCAATATTACTGATAAGAACTGGCGAGGCTAACGGGGGGAAAAATGGAAGACTGCCATGGAATCATCCATTACCTTCTTTACCCAGCTAGCCAGTTACAGCGGGCATTTAATACGGAGGGACTGACAGCAAAGTGACTCCTGCAGGAGGTGAAATATACTTCACACACACATAGTTTGACCTTTTTTTTTTTGAGGAAAAATTGTATGGATTCCAGCTGCAGGATGTTTCCTTCCTTCCTTCCTAGTCTCCGCATTGTTTTTTCATATCTGAGGCTGTAGTGCAGTAATAAAGGACCATTTTTTTCCCGTTTCTAGCCCATTAACTACAAATTGTGTCTTATTAGTGGGGCAGCTAAACTGAAATATTCATAACAATTGTGCATTTTGCAAAAAAAGCACCAAATTTGGCACAGATGTACATTTATATGTTAGGAAAAGATATAGATATCGTCGATACCATTTTGAAAAATTTGCAGCGCCCCAAAATCTATATCTTTTCATAACATATAAACCTACATCTGTGCCTGAATTGTCGCTTTTATCGCAAAATTCACAATTGTTCTGAATATTTCAGCTGAGCTGCCTCACTAATGTACCTTCTCTTCTTCAGCTGTCCATACATCATGTACTTTTTGGGGTTCATCAGTGTTTGTAAGTGTGTTTGGAAAGATACTGAGATTTAGCAGCAGCGGTGTATACTGTACAGTCTAAATGTTTATTGCAGCAATGGTTCAAGTTTTACAAACGGATCTGTTCATAGTTTATGAATGCGTGAAGGAAGATTGGGAGAATATGTTCAAAGTGCACTAATATCCTGTGGTGGTGTTGTGTGCTACAGTGTATGAATCATGTTTTCTGTGTTGTTGTTTTTTTTCAATCAAGAGTTGTATTGCTCTAACGGTGTATGGGGAAGAGAATAAGTCCTCTCTGAAGAATTAATAATAATGTTCAGCTGTCTCACATGTGATGAGTGTGTATGGCAAGCTGTTTAAACATTTAATAGCTAGACAGGATATTCATGAGAGATATCTGCAACGTCATTTTGGTTAGTCAAAACTCTAATTCAAGATATCCCTAATTACATTTTGACTAGTACGATTCAAACTAGTTTTGCCATTCATGTAAATGGGGTTTCTCATTACAGATATCCACAATTCAAGTTTCAGATATCTACAATTTAATTCTGACTAGTCATAATTCCAGTTCAAGATATCTTTAATTCCCCCTCAATTGTAGATATCTACATTGTCCTTTTTAGATATTTAAGATTCAATTTTGACTAGTCAGATATGACGTTGTAGATATCTCTAACTGGAGTTAGGGATAGTCAAAATGTAATTACAGATATCTTGAATTCGAGTTTTGACTATGCAAAATGACGTTGCAGATATCTGTAATTACGTCAGCCGCTACGGCAAGTGGGAGGCGGAAACTATTCAAACATACTATGGCGCTGCACTGCAGCCGTATGGGTTTATAAAGTTTGTCTGGAGACAATAAATCTACAACACGCTGTAAATTTCCACCACAGCTCTCTAGTGAACAAAGCTCTCGTTCCCCACAAATTCCTCGATGATGAGCTCTTTCTGATTCATAGCATTTCCTAACTATCTGATCCACAGCGGTCTCTGACCACTCGCCTCACGGCCGGCTGCACATAGAGACCGATGTTATGTGTCCAGCTCAGAGGACGGCTTCTTTTGATTAAAATGAGGTTGTATAGCTCGTTGTCTACCTCACAATGGTTATAAAGAGCCGTCGTTTGTGTTTTAACTAAGTTTCGCTTATGAGTTATTGATCCGGGAAGTTTGAATCTGTGAATATCGTTCCAACTTTACCGAAGTTAGCAGAAGCTTCTGCTAACACTTTGTTGGGACGATATCCAATGGGAAGCCTTGCATGAGCAACGTCATGCACAACTGACTAGTCATAATGACGTTTGAGATATCCCTAATGTTAATAGTCAAGCTTAGCTATTAAATGTTAAAACGGCTTGCCATAGAGTGTGTGTCGAGGATGATCTGGCTACAGTAAGTGTGTAGCAACAGGTTACAGGTAGCCGATGCCGACCGAGGACTAAGTAAGAAATGCTTGTGGTTCTCAGACAAACATGGCTGATTACCCACAGGAATGGGATTTCAAAGGCCTGAGTCGAAGCCATTACAGAAGCAATTAAAGTGGGATGCGCTGGAGGCCTGCATGGGCTTTAGCAGCACTCCAGTGTTGCAGCCTAATGAGGCCTAATCTGGCGAGCTGGTCTAATTAAAAGGGAGGGAGCTTTTCCTGTGGGCACCAGGCAGCCAGCAGTTTGTGCTCTCTGTAGCTGTCTGAGGGGGAAAAAGCAAAGTGCGGGTCAGAAAAATGCTTTGTTTTATAGTTTCATATTTCTCCATTCTCTGTCCAAATTAAAACATTTAACTTGACATTTTTAACATCTTTTCTGGTCTCTGATCTTTTCCGAGGTCTTTGATTGCTTTCTGGCACGACATGTGCCTTTCAATTAGAGTTTTTTTTATATGTACATTTGGTACGGAAACTACAAGATCATTTCTTCCAGTCTAATTTTAGGATCACTCCCTTTCCGTATTGTTTGTGTGGCTTCTGCAGAGCCGAATTAAAGGCTGATGTGAAGCAGGCAGGACGGGTTAGAGGCATGAGTAGCCAGCTGTGACTCTTCAAATTAACAGCCCGCACAACTCAGCAGCTCCTCTCACATGGTTACTCCAATTAGCTTCACATTCACAGTAACAATGAGGCTTTTAATGGTAGTGTTTCAAAGTGCTCTTTCATAATGATGGAGGGTGAACACATTCCTCTGGTTTTTCAGTCATGAAACCAAGTTTCTTCTGAATCCGCTATAAAGCTTTTGTTTTGTTGGGCTGTTGCTTCAGATCAGCATGAAGATGTGGAGTGAATGATGAATAAAAAGGCACTTAAAAGCTGCAGTGGGTAGAAATGGAGCAAATATGATTAAAAAAAGTTATTTTTATAAAACGGTTGCTATATCCTGACAGTAGTGCATGAGACAGGTAATCTGAAAGAGTTCATGTGGGTCAAACTAGGCAGCGCTGATCAAGTATGAATCAATATTCTGTTACTGAAATTAGGGATGTAATTGGGGTCCGATACTGTGCTCATGTACTCGTACTCGCAAAACGGCTCTGATACCACTTTATGGCAGCGTGACGTTAACCTCTCGTCACCATCTTTCGGGTCCTAACGCATGCGCTCATGCTTCACAGCCCCGATGGGCGAGACGCCGGTGGTGCATTGCGCCACGGGGTTTTGCTTGCACCCTCTGACTTGAGCGTGCGTTAGACTCCTTGGTCCATGTTTCAAGACGGGTCGGGTGGGTTGCAGACATCGCCGCAGACCCCTGCCACCTTTTATGTGGCACGACGCGGTTGGAGCGCACTAAGGACAGTCCACCCCGGTGACACTTTGGCCACGGCCCCAGGAAGCACCTTTGCCCCGAGCCTTTCCAAGCCGACCTAGAGCCGGTCGCGGCGCACCGCCTCGTATGCGGGACTCCCAAGCCTGCCGTGTGTCGCTCACACCCTCCAGCTGGCTGTTAACGAGGGTCTTTTGGCACAGAGAAGTACTTGTATCGGTATTCGGTATCCGCGAGTACCCAAATGTAAGTACTTGTACTTGTACTCGGTCTGAAAAAAAGTGGTATCGGTGCATCCCTAACTGTAATGCATATTTCTCACCTCAAATGTTTCCAGAAACATCTTGTAGTGCACTGTTTAGCTGTAAAATGAGAAAGTTTGTGACCCGGCAGCCATGTTGAGATCAGTTCAGGAAACACCAAGCTCCGCCCACCAGCAGGAGCACAGCCAATAGGAACACTCTCTCTGAAATGACCTGTGATTGGTCAAAGTCTCCCGTCACGGGCTAGATTTTTTAAAGCCTGAAAACAGAGCCATGAGGAGTAGCAGAAGTCTAGTTTTCTCTCAGAACACTTGAATTACAATATGCTGAAAGGTTATTATGGAATCTTTGCCCTACTGAAGCTTTAATCTCTGAAGCTAATGAAGGAAGTCTGGCCCAATGAATGATTTCTACCAATAGACCATTCCATTTGAATGATAACTGGAAACAGATATGTGTGTGAGAGAAGCTTGCCAGCACACTACCAGCATTGTTTTAGCAGCTGTGACACCAGCTAGCAATCCTCTTTTCTGCCCGATTGAGAGATCTGAAGAGTCACTGAGTGTGTTCACATGGTCATGAATGTCCCGGTTATGAGGCTTATCCTGGTTTTGATCATATTCCGGATATAGTGGCGGCTGGTGACTCAAAACATTGGGGAGGAAAACCAACCCACAGCGTCATATTAATTTAAACTCGTTGGCTATTTATCTCTACTTTCTTTCTTTCTTTCTTTATTAAACAAAATAACATAATTCAGATTCAGTATAAAGGGGATAGTAGCCAAATAGAACAATAAAAAAAAGAGTAAGGGGTATATGACAAACAGATATTAAGTGTCTTGTCAGTGTTATAGTTAGAAAGTGGTTTCACATATTTTCAGGAAAATAAAAAAATATGGTATTTATTGTTAAATTTATATTTATGAATAAAAGATTAAAAGAAAACATTTTGAATTTATCATAAGAAAATATTTTTTTTTTTTTTTAAGAAACCAAACACCACATTTTCTCATAATAATGTCTTTAAAGATATGATCAATGACATGGTGATGAGCTCATTACTGTTGTACTGTACTCTTATTAGATCCCCCTACTTATTAAATGGAATATAATATTCATAACTATGTTTTCTTTAGTGTATAATCACCTGAAAATAAGAATTGCTGTGTTTTTGATAGCTTAGAATGAGCTGTTTATATCTACGTCCGCCATGTTGCTCCGCCATGTTTCTACAGTAGCCCAGAACGGACAAACGAAACTCTGGCTCTAGAGAGAGACTTTCACATTTTTACGTTACTGAAGGCCACCGTAGTTCTCTGACATGCTTGTGAAACTGCGGTAACGTGAGGCGCAGATTGCGAAACCACGGTACCCCCAGCCGCCTTCTGACTTCCGTTGCTCCTAAAGTAGTGTTATTATGAGGGAGGAGTGAGCGGAGGGGTACTCAGTTGGTTGCAATCTGCAACCACACCACTAAATGCCTCCAAATCCTCACAGTGTACCTTTAAAGAACAGCCTTTCTGTTCAAAACGATTTTTTCCATGAATATGTATATATTATTCCGCATTCAGATGATAAAATCATCAAAACTAGTGAGCTTGGTTGGTGTCTTGATACTTAAAGGGCACTTTTGTTCAAACAAAGTGTTCAAATCATATCATAAAATGATGAAACGCCAATCTGGAACACTGAAACTGTATCTTACTGTAACTGAAGCAGACTTAGATAAGAAGAATTCTCTCCACAGATGTTGACATACTGTACACCTGAAACACGCTTCACGCTTGGTGTTGTATGTACTGTATGTACATTACGAGGCCAATTGTGAGTCATAACCTCTGAAAACTTTTATCCGCCTCACCTTGTATCTTTGCAGTTTTGCTAATTGGTTCTTGAACTCGTCAGGCTAATTAATGATATGCAGATGAGGCTTGATTGGTTTGAGTGTGGCATGGAACTTGCACCATGGAGGGAGATTGGGAGACCCCCCTCCTTGCTTATCAAGATATGGAGATAATTGCAATTAAAGTCATTTGCATGCGCTAATGAATTTGTCTTATGCTTTTCATGATCACAGACATAGAGTAAATAATTGATTTCCTATCAGCACTGTGAGCGTGTCAAACTGCCTTTGTCACGACTGTGTGAAGTCAAAACACTGATTATTCCAGGGAAGGAAATTCTACTAAAACTCATGAAAAGCAATAGTTCAGAACTGTAAATGATCCATATGTAAAGATGTTTTATCCTCTGTGATCCTTTTAACCACCCAGATAGACAATCCTGATCCAAAGTGGACATGTCTGTAAAGGGGAGACTCGTGGTTACCCATAGAACCCATTTTCATTCACATATCTTGAGATCAGAGGTCAAGGGATCCCAAAAATGTAGCCCAAATTTGGAGCGTTACTAAGCTTCCTTCCATGACATGGTAGCATGGTTGGTACCAATAGATTCCTTAGGTTTTCTAGTTTCATATGATATCTGTAGCTTCACTCTAGCCCTAAAACTAATACTAGAGCCTCTGAAAGACAGTAAAATCAGTCGGGATCGGGTATCAGGGGGTAAATCTTACATTAAAAACACCTTATTTCACTCTGTCTGCACACCTGTCTGAGTTGCATGCGCTGCATTAACTTGACTAGAAGCTAGACGTTTAGCTAGCGTCTACCGCTAGTCTGCACATGAAGCGTTCAGGGAACCTCTGTAAAATGGATTTTACAGAAAATAACACACCTTTGCAAAGGTAGTTTTCTCAAGCTGTGAGCAATATATTCTCTTACCTCACAGTTTGTGGGTCGGTAGGCACTCCAGATACCCAGTGCACAAGCACTGAGAAAAGTACGATTTTATCCTTTAAATAAAAAAAGGAGCGATGCATCTCACTTCTGAGGAACATGAACTCTACCTGGTTTCCTCGGACAAGAGATCAACAGTTGGGCCCTTTTGCTGAAATGGGAAACATCTTTTAACTATAACTATTAATGAGCTTTAAAGGACACTCTCCCTCTTTTGTCGTTGGGAAAATAGTGTTTGAGGAACACAGATATCGCCGGTGATTTGATAAAGATTTGAGCTACACCACCCATCGGTTACTATGATATGAAATGGATATGCTGTGAATTGGAGTGTGTAAGAGGGGGAGTTTGAAGCAGGGATTTTTTTTTGGTGGGTGAGAAGAGGGGGGATGGGGTAGTAATTTCATCCAATCAGAGTACTTTGAATAATTAAACTGATCAACTTAATTAGCTCAATTAAGTTGATTTGACCACGGAACATTGCCATATGGCACAAGGAAACAAAAGAGGGGGGAACTAATTAAAAGTAAAATAATGAGGATTTTAATTAACTGGTTCCCCAGACGTCAGCAAGCGGGATGTGGAGTTGTAATTAAAAAGTCCTGTAGTGCTGGCAACATTCTCTCCCTCTCTGTTTTAATAACGGCAAGGGCTCCATCCATCTAATTAAATCTGTAAATGAATTAGCAACATTGAGGGTCCCTGCTTGAGTTTTACACCCCACCTCCCACAGCAAACCTTCCAGATAGTCCTCATAATTTTGTCATATTAGGAAGGAAAAGAAAAAGAGGGAGAAGATGAATAGAGAAGCGTTCCCCCTAACACAAGCAGAACCGACTACAGTAAGTTGTTAATACAACACAAATCACTCAAACTAGGGATGCTCATTTTGACAAATGTTCTTAACCGATAACCAACCCTTGTTAACCGATTATTAACCGTTAACCGACAAGATTTGTGTCTTGCATGCAGCAGTGTACCAGCTGCAGGAGCACAACAGATATTGATTGACGGGAGTCCCCAGTTCACCGTCTGGGAGCGTTAACTTAGCAGCTACGATGCTGCGTGTAGTGTCACGGACATGCAGCCACTTTCCCAGTAAAAGTCTCCACTGCACATTTAGTTTAGTTTAGCAGGTTGTCAGCTGTGTGTCTGCCCGGTGTAACTTTAGCAAGTGTCCGACAAACAGTGTGTGTGTTTGTGCTACGTTAGCAGCTCTAGCATTGCTGGAGGCTTCGTGCTGGCCGCCGCCGCACACGTAGTCTGCGTAACTTTAGCGAGTTTCCAACAGACCTTGTGTGTGTTGACGGTGAGTGTGAGGTTGTTGGAGGCGTTATAGCTGTGAACGTAAGTGTAGCAGACAGTGTGTGTACAGTTTATTTGTCGGTGAATAAATGCTACGAAACTACAACTCCGCTCCGCTCAAGCGAGCTGGAGAGACCGGAGCCAACTTCCTGTATCCTGCAACTCCGGCTCTGCCTCTTAAGCTGGGCTGTTAAGGTGGACCAGCTTTTCTCCTTAAAGAGATGATCCGCTCAGCTTTTGAATTAATTATTAACATTTCTTTTAACCGTTTTAACCGATAGCGTTAATCGGTTAAAATGCTCAATGTCGGTTAACGGTTAAACGGTTCATTATTGACATCCCTAACTCAAACATCTTGTATGTGCTCACATATGCATGGCCTCTGACTCACATCACAAGCTTGGGATGAGGCAGTGTATGTTAGTTGAAGAAAACTCACAGGGCCTTGGGTAAACACACGTACTGTATTTCCCCTTTTTTTCAACCTGTTTTCTTCTCCTATCTTGCACATTGCTGAATCAATGATGTGCTGCAAAAGTTTCCAACATACTTTATGTATTTGTACATCCATCCATGCCTCCCTCCATCTGGCGATTGGCTGATCAGTTGGTCCACCACTTGTGGTCCAGACTGCAATATCTCAACAACTACTGATTAGATGGACCTGAAATTTAGTACTGATATCCATGGTACCCAGAGGATGAATCCTACTGATTTTGACGTCTCGCTGGGATCCGCTGGTCTCTGCACTCCTCATGTGAATAGACAGGCAGACGCGAGCGCTTGTCTGCCTCGCAGCACGGAAAAGGCTCTACTCTATTCTGTCGGTACAACTGTATTTTATTAAAATATATCTTATCTATAGGCTACATAATCTACAGACTATCATACTAGGCACGCAAAGTGCGTTATTATTATACCGTCGGAGATGTGTCTGTGTTTTTGTTACGCTGCTTTGCCCGGAGCTGAGACCCGCCCGCTCGCCCTCTACTCATCCCCGGCTCTCTGGAGCTCTGTACCCCGCTGTTGTCTGGCAAAGACAGTGGTGACGGCGGCGAGGAGGTCTTCGGAGGCCGCCGGTACAATAAACTTTTATTTTGATGTCAATAAAATGTACCCGAATTCACAAATATATTCTTGTAATATTACATCACAACATCTGCTGTTTTTGCCGTGTGTTTACTACGTGTTTATTTGCATATAGAGCGGGGAAGTGCAGATCGGATCACTCGAGACACATGTGGAGACGCATCCTAATGCCAGGTGTGAACAGAGGTACTTAAAGCTGTCCACTTGTGTTCAGATCACTCAGGATGCATGTTAATGCCAGGTCTGAACATGGCCTTGGGCAGCAGGCAAACAGCGACAGCACAACACTCAAACACTTCCACTTTGGTGCTTCATAGTACTTGTCTATTGGAAAGCTTTTAGTATGAAGAGAGGCTGTCTAACTATAAAAAAAAAAAACAGCTCAAAATATGAATGACTGTTGTCAACTGCACTCTGAAGACTAGTTTGGAGTTCTAGTGGAGATCCGCCTGCAGCCTTGGATGATGAAGACGAGCTGTGATAATGAGAACCAGAGGACTGCAGCGTGGAGAGTACAGCAGCTGCCCATCACCTCTCTGTCTTCATCTGTCTTCGCTATGTACTACTTCATTTTGTTTATGACTGTGTGTGTGTCGTCACTCTCGTCCCTCCTCTGAGCGGCGGAGGCGAGGTGCCAGGCCGGTCCTCAGTAGGCCCACCAGGAGTACAGGCTTTCATTAGCACTCTGTAATTAAGAACAGATGCAATTTGCAGCACGGCACTCAGCTCACACTGTGGCTCACACACAAAAACCTACACACACGGAGGCCCGCTGACACATACTGTACTTCAATCACTGACACAGACTAGTGCCTTGTTTCACCTCAAGCAAACTCACAGGCAAATGGACTGCTTTGAGAGCATTTTGCCATCTTTTCCATCACTTTGTAACACTTTTATCAACAGATTAAATAAGTTTTAAATCTGCATTAATCAATATTTTTGGTTACACTTGTAAAAGAGGTCACTTGTAATGCTGAAATCATAGTTTATCAGCCGACTAGACTGTTGTCAGGCTATTAAATGGGCTATAAGTGGTCGCTATAAGCCCCATAGATGTGGGTCAATAGGGCCCTACTACACTCCAACTAGTAGGCTTTATCATCTATTCACATGATAGATCACAGAAAGAAAGTATAAAAGAACACGACAGCGACCTCTAGCGACCGTAGTAATTATGACAGGAGCAGAAGTGTCCGTAGTTATTTTAACCCAAAACACAATGTTTTTCCCTAAACTGAACTGTTTTTTGTTGCCTTAACCTAAAGAAGTTGTAGTTTTGTTGCGAAACCTAAAGAAGTTGAAGTTTTATTGACTAAACCTAAAGAAGTTGTAGTTTTTTTAGTTGCCTAAACCTAAAGAAGTTGTAGTTTTGTTGCCTAAACCTAAAGATGTTGTAGTTGTATTGCCTAAACCTAATCAAGTTGTAGTTTTATTGCCTAAACCTAAAGATGTTGTAGTTGTATTGCCTAAACCTAAAGAAGTTGTAGTTTTATTGCCTAAACCTAAAGAAGTTGTAATTTTGTTGCCTAAACCTAAAGAAGACTTTTTGTTTGTGTTCAAAATGTGACGTTTCATTCAGTTTTACATGTTAGAACATGTTGCTTTTAAGTTTCACTTTCACTTTTATAACATAGGCCCCTAATGACGGGTTATCCCAGTAATTTAACGGGAACTATGTGTGAAAGAGGCTTAATTAATATATTTTTTTTACAGCTGGTCATTGTCGGAGCCTACACAAACATGTCTGCAACCGTACACCGCTGCCCTCCCACTGCCCCCGTGGCCTGCACTACACTTCCCAGTACCCCTCAAATCTCCTGATAGTCCACATAGTCCAGATACAATATCACTAATATCCCTAATTGCCTCATTAAATTGACACACAATCCAGGCCTAAGGCTGAGGCAAGGACCCTAATTAGACACCTAAACATGAAGCCAAGGGCGTTTTATGGAGGGGCACTTTGGGGAATGTTTTAATGAGGACATGGTGCTGAGAATAACTTTAGAGTCATTTGTTGACGCAGGAGCTGCACCCGGTGGCCAGCAGTCCCTAACCTTATTCAGGCACACACACACACACACACACACACACACACACACACACACACACACACACAGTAAAATACAGACAAAACCTAAAGCTTTAAGCCCTGCTAGCGTGCCCTAGAGGCAGCACTGTGCTGGATGGAGAAAAATACATGACACAAATTGGTCAAAGATATCTTCACTTTTAGTAATAAACTCAAGCTCCAGAACCAGTGGATCCTTCATTTCCCATAATGCCACTCCTTAATCTGTGAAGATATCAAAAGAAGGTCCTTTTCTAATCATGTGCCTCCGGTATCCTCCGATACTCCTAACGGCATCTGCAGGATTTCACAGACCGGAGGAAAACAAGCAGTCAGAGCTGATCTGGAGTCTGCCGTCCAGCTATAAATATGAATCAATATTCTGTTACTGTAATGCCTATTTCTCTCCTACAATGTTTTCGGAAACATCTTGTAGTGCACGGTTTAGCTGTAAAATGAGATGCCATGTTGAGATCAAGTTGAGGAAATACCAAGCACCGCCCACCAGCCAGAGCACAGCCAATAGGAACGCTCTCTGAAACGACCTGAGATTGGCCAAAGTCTTCCGTCACGGGCTAGACTTTACATTTTTTTTCCATACATACTATTTTTTCAAGGTTGTTTTCATTTTTTACAGTTCGTAATTACAATAGTTTATAAACCAATTTTTTAAGTAGTTGAAAAATGGAGACGATTATAATAATGAAACACTAGAGAAAACAACTTCAGCATTCAAAATTTAAATAAAATTAAGAAAATAAAAAATAAATAAATAATAATAATAATAATAATAATAATAATAATAATAAAAAGAAAGAATAGAATAAAACAATTAAAAAAAATTAATAACATGAATACAAAGAAAAGAAAGTAATAATAATAATAACAAGTTAAATAAACAAATAACTTAACAGAAAAAAAGGGATTTTTTTATTTTTATTTTTATTTTTTAAAGCCTGAAAACAGAGCCATGAGGAGGTGCAGAAGTCTCTCTCAGAACACTTGACTTAAAACATGCTGAAAGGTTATTCTGGAATTTTCGCCCAATGATGTCAAACAAATTGTTGCCTACTGAAGTTTTAAATAAAGCATCTGAATACGTCTTCCAACACTTCTGAAAAGGAATAAAAAGTCTGTCACCAATTAAATGAATTGCAGAAGGTGAATTCACTTCTATGAAAACATTTGTCATGATGTCACTGTGGCTTTTCCTGTCATGCACAAGTGTTCCACACATCTGTGATGTGACTAATGATGGAGTCAGAGAGCCATAGGGCAAATGATAAAGTGATATCTCTGCCAAACAAAGGTCATTATTTCCATTCCGCTCTTTAACACTGACCACCTCTGTCTTTATCTTGCTCCACTGTCAGCAGCCTCTCAGACACAGTCCAGGTCTCACCTCGGGATACTTCAGAGAAGTACAACTGCAGCAGAGCGGAGGGCACAAAGGGCCCATTCACGGGAGCAAAACAGGAAAGAGCCATGCGGCATGCTTCCTCACGATTCTGATCCCAATTCTGCAACACATTCAAGACTTCAGCCTGGGGATGAAGTAGCTACTGATCCCTGTTATTCTCTCAGAAGAGACCAATTTCTCTAATGTTATTATTCAATGATAATGTATCAGTTGTAGTTAAGGTGACTTTTCAGCCCAAGACATTTTATTTACATAAAGTTACACAAATTCAAGATTTATTTAACTCTCTGAGACCCGCGATCCCGACCGACTTTACTGTCTTTCAGAGGCTCTAGCAGGTTCAGTTCAGATACGGGTATGTTATCGGGAAGGATAACGCTCCAAAGTTGTTTTTTTTGGTGAGGAAAAACTGGCATGGTTATTTTCAAAGGGGTCCCTTGACCTCTGACCTCAAGATATGTGGATGAAAATGGGTTCCATGGGTACCCACAAATCTCCCCTTTACAGACATGCCCACTTTATGATAATCATATGCAGTTTTTTGAATACAGTATAAATGTGTTATTCTCGTCTATTCTAAAATGATGTGTTTGAATATTTCTGCATACTGGGGTCCCTAAACAGTCTTGGAATTACATAAATTGAGTATCAATGTAAAGCTGAGACTCTCGTGGATCCAATGAGCCCAACTGTATTCATGTGTGATGATGTTAGTCCCCATAGTAGGCATTTCATTGTAGAGAGACGATTTTTTTAAACTTGACCTCACTGTATAAAATGACCTGTGGTGACCTCTATGATAATCACAGCCTCATGGAACTTTACAGCCACAAACTAGAGACCTAGAGCATTCAGAGGATGGATGGCTTTACTAGGTAGATTGACAATAAGGGGGTTTCTGAGCAGTTTACACAACAGAAGCGCTCGCCATCCAATCGCCGAAAAATAAAATTCTTGCAGAAATCTCCAAATGTCAAAAGCTTTTGATACCAAATCACAGCATGTATTTTTCTATAGTGTTCCTCAAGGTCTTGGTGTCTTAATGTGGTATTTTGGAGGGATTATTGATCATTTTTATCAATTCTCGAGTGGTAAAAAATGGTTAAATTTAGCACCAAATCTGTGTAACAAATGGTATCAACCCCAAAATTGCTGTAACAACTTACTAGACTAGAACAACTTGACACACAGTGCTGAGCAGCACCTCAAATTAATCTTCAGGTTCCCAGCTTTCAGATGATGTACACCACTTCTATGTGACATCTACTGTTGACCTGCTATCTGCCCCTAAAGACCCCCTGTACCCCCCTAAAAAAAGACAAAAACAGGTCTATTGTGGGTCTCAGAGGGTTAATTTAACAATGATGCTGATACAGCCTAACCCTGACAGGAAATAGCTTCATATCACATAGCATGACAGCTAATTTCTTCTCAACATATCCTCTGAAATGTACATTTTTTAACCACAACATTATATCTCTTAACCTTCATGCTGGAACGCACGTTAACCCAAAGCCATATTACCTGTCCCGACTCTATAAAGCAATTAAGAACGAGCAAACCTGCCGGATCCAAAGAAGCACGTTTCATATTTCCCCGAGATAAGGCCGCCATCTGTTGACTAAATAAACCTCTTCAGTGGGTGTGAGGTAATGCAGTTTAATTTGATGTAATGTGATAGTCATCCGAAGAAAATTGCTTGTGAGCATCAAAAGCCGCTGAAGCATTATGAGAAAAAGCAGCTGGGTGACCAGATGAGTGTGCAGCTCAGGAGGAGCGTTCGCTCTCGATCACGTTTCCTGTCGTAGGTCTTTACTGATCAGCAGGGTGTGAAGTAATCAGGGCTGTAAAATACTGAGCTGGAACTTTACTTGCACATGGTGTCCTTCTGTTTTCTTAATCAGACAATTTAGGAGTCATTGCTTTCAAAATGTAATGACTTTGTTGTACTGGGTTGAGTCAGGCTAACTTCAAGTTGACGAGGGTAACAAAACTTATTAGCATTATGAAAAAGGTTTTATACATTTCTGTTGTATTTTGGGTTACTTTCTGATGTGTTAAAGGCTCTTTTAAATCACATTTTTGATATTCACACCTGTAATAGTTCATGAAAAGCCCTCCAAACCAAATATTTCTTTGAGAAATCTCCCCACAAGCTCCTTTTAGAAGCTGTTTTGAAGCTTTTGATTATGTCAAACAAATTGTGGGCATTTCAATTTCAAATTTTCTGAGCTTGTTTATTCTTGATTTAACTGAGAATCATGCGATATGATCCGAAGCTTCAGCAACAGCTACAAGCAAAATGCCTTGTGGTGAGATTGTTTTGCCAACTCCAAAAGTCAACACAGTGATCTCGACAAAATATGTTGGTTCGTCATTCCTGTTAAAAGGAAGCGTCACCACGCTCCAGTGAGGTCCTCAAGATGGCCGGCCTTCTTCACAAACATCAGACCCGGCTGCGGCCACCCTTCAAAAACGCTAAAAGATGAAGGACTTCCATTCCACAGAACCGACAACAAAATAGAACTTTACAAGGCTCTCAAATCAGCCTGCCTTTCCCACTGCTCTGTCAACACCAGCTCTCTTGCGAGTGACGTCATCACGCACACCTCCCAACAACACGCCGCAAACGCAGCGCACCTGTTAAAGGGACAGATCCCCTTCATCCTCCAGGTCAAAGACATTAGTGATGATGGACTGACCGATTCTTTACAGAATAGGTTCCTTCGAGTTGATATATGTTAACGCATCGAAACCTTCGTACATTTCAAGTTTTGATACTCTTTGTAAAACACAGCCTCAGTTCCGCGTGACACCTCCAATCACAATGCGTTCTGTGTGCATTTACAGCTGCATTAACATATATTGTGCAATAGATACAGAACTGGGTTGTAAATGACACCATGGCTGCCAAATGAAATTCCTGTTTGATAAATATGATCCATGAAATAGCATTTATTATTGACTAAAGTGCAGTAAAATGTATTGTATGTGACGAACTGCATGTAAAGGTTCACTGACTCCTACAGAGAGAGAAGCATTTAAGATGACAGTCTGTCCGACCCCGCAGTGATGGACATAAACCAAAGATAAGAAGTTTCCTCTTTCCAACAAGTAAATGTTGTTTTATGGAAACAAGAGTTTTTGTTTTTGTGTCTTCCAGTCTTTTCCCTGAGGGGGAAACGTGTGAACGTTGAATGTTAAAATCTATCTCCAAATCCTGGCTAAAAGCTCTAAAAATATGGGCAATAAAAGGGCAGTTGTCCTGTTGGCAGGCCCAGCTGGCCACCAAGAGGGCTCTCTATTGACTCGGCTGATAGAAATCTGCACTGACATTTCCCTTCTCCTTTCTATCTGAAAGAGCCCAGGACTGACATTACAGCTAAGCATTTCAAAAGCCCAGTCAAATTGCTCTTTTTGATATTCAGTCAGGCCAGCCTTCTGGGGACCCGCGGCTTGGGGAATCATATAAAAGAAGAGATGACAAGGAGTATCTAAGACCTAGACACTTTTCAACAAAGCAGGGAAGAAGCTGCAATATAGAAGGATGGTGACCGAAATACAAGACCTCTGTGAACTTTATGAACTTGCATGTGTACGACTGAAAAAGTAGCAAAATGCCTATTCCTGCTAAGGCTTTGAAAAATTTCAGGTTGAACTTTACGGTTTTGTTTTTGTTGGATGTTCATGCAGAGGAGGGAGAGAAAATGTCTGATTTCAGAATGAGGTGATTGATAAATGAAGACACGTGACATTTGTATCCATAGAGTGTTTAAAGGGACTGTTTGTAACTTCTTACACTTACACTCTTATAAATCATTGCGGGTCAGTGTCCCATGCGCACTCGCGTGTGACTACGCTGTTCCAACGCAAACTACACGGAAGCACCAAAACCGCAAAGTTATTTCTAGTGAAGCCCGTCTTGCAAAAACAGTGTCAACTAATCCTGCTC
Organism: Sebastes fasciatus; assembly: GCF_043250625.1. Taxonomy (NCBI): domain Eukaryota; kingdom Metazoa; phylum Chordata; class Actinopteri; order Perciformes; family Sebastidae; genus Sebastes; species Sebastes fasciatus. The sequence goes on from NC_133813.1 coordinate 6,080,738, forward strand.
CAGCCCCCCGACCACGGCCAGAAGACACAGGGGAGACTGTAACCCGGAGTCTCTGCTGTACTCTGCTCCTCTGCCTGCTTGCTTGCCTTCAGTCACACACCGCGCTCGTTCTCACTCGCTCTGGTCAGCTAACATTACTGCCAAGCAGGTGAAATATAGAGTGATATTGTGATTTTGGCTGACGTGTGTCGCCTCACTGTGTTGATCAATGCTCGTTCATGTCTATTTAGAGCGAGCACAAGCGTGAGCAACAGGACGCTGACTTTTGTTGACTTAACGGCCACAGCTGACGTTTTGCTCTTTTGCTTTTTTTTCAAGCTGTCCGAATCATTTGCAAAGTTTTCCTGCCACCACACTGACACTTCTGTAGGACATGCCCCTGCATGTTTTGAATGCAGACAAGATGCAAGACTAGCTCTTCCTTCAACGTTAGCCAATAAGACATCACAGATTTACAACATCCTGGAAACAGCAACGATTAAGATGAGCTCCCTTTTCTCCTACATGGCCACTAAACCACCAGACCACTGACCCAAGAACCTGATAAAACCAGTAACATTCACACTGACACACTCTCTGTTCAGGTTAGTCCATGCTGCTCTCTGCTGGTAAACCACCGAGGAGCCGATCCAACCTGTTCACACTGAGATTACTCATCGTCATCCACATGTTGCTGTTGGTTTTACATAATTATTATGACATGTAAACCTGGCATTCTCAGAAGCAGTTGAATCACAGTCTGGTCATGTCGTACAGATGCAGTTATTCACTCATCTCTGTTTTGTCTTGTTTTGGTTTTCTCCCTCTCCCTCACAAATCTACAATATTTACGCCATTTCACAGTTTTAAACGTAAACATTCTACATGTGTCCCAGTTTATATGTGAATGACATCAAGCTGACAGGAAGTAAACATGGACCGAGGCTGTTTCCTAGCAACGCAATTCCGTTGCAATTCTGTTGAAATGCACTAAAACGGAGCGTTTCAGACAGAGGGGTAAATACAGGTATATTCAGGACGACAGTACAAGGTAAATAAAGTTTTTTTTTTACATTACAGCATGTAAATATGTTCTAGTAGAAACACAAAATACAAGTATGAACCTGAAAATGAGCATGATATCGGACCTTTAATACTTTACTACATATATTTAATTTAATTTAATTTCAATAAATTTAATATGTAATATCTGCTGCTGTCCTCTCAATCCTCATAAAAACCCTTCATCCATCCTACATCAACCACCTTGCTGCCGCCTTCAACTTGCAGTCGGAGCTCCGGAGGGAGGTGGAGGAGATCTCCATGACCCCGGCAACAGTGGCTCCTCCTCCGGCCAAGAGCAGAGCTTCGCCTCGCTGCTCCACCGGTTCCCCTCCTGGGAGCCAACACCGACCCCCACGGTGCTGGAGACACAGGCCGTATTGCTGGGCCCTCTGGAGGAAAGGGGGTGCACGATAGAACCAGAACCAGGACAGCACAGGTCAGACTGTCAGACCCTGCTGCAGTAAAATCAGAGTTTTTTTAAAGGGACTCTGGTGCTGCGGTCGAAAAGTATTTTTTTTTTTCTCTTAGGAAGGTTTCTAATGGAGTGAAATGAATACCTGTATTTACCCTCTGTATGAAACGCTCCGTTTTAGTGCATTTCAATGGAATTGCAACGGAATTGCGTTGCTAGGCAACAGTTTGGGTCCATGTTTACTTCCTGTCAGCTGATATTATTTACATACACTGCAACAGGAAATAAACTGGGACACATTTAGAATGTTTACGTTTAAAACCGTGTAATGGTTTAAATATTGTATATTTGAGACATCACAAATGGACAAAAATCCTAACGGCTTGTTTCAAACGCACAATATCTGAATATGGGTTGTGTGTATTTCTAATTATTTATAAAGCACTTAAACCTGCTTTATAATATAAAAGACATGAAAATCTCCCTTTTTACAATATGGGACCTTTAATACATTCATGATTTCTACTCATTGCAGCTTTAAGCGAGACTCTTTCCATGATGTCAGACACTTATAATAACAATCAAAGCCCATCATTGCACTTTTAGTTGGTGTAAATGACGGTGCCAGCTTGCCCCAATAGCATCACATTGCAGCCCATGAGCAGCTGCCATCTGCAGTGCTCTCCCTCAATACTGGATCAATAGTGATCTGTGTTTTGATTTTGTACACGTATGAAAACAAATGACTACAGTCTGTACTCAACATAATGAAGTGTGTCTTCCACTCTGAAATCCATAAAACAAACATTATGATAAGGTGTGGGTGTAGTGTGTTGAAACCAGGGGTCCAGGGTTGTCCAGTGCACCACATGTGCTCACGAGTCTCCTCTGGTCTAAAAAAACATGAAAGAGGAGATTAAAATGGATCATTAAAGCTGTAGAGGAGAGACACAGTTTCTCCTTTATATAATACCAATTCCTTTGAGCAATGTAACACACACGAATACACAGAGCACCCCAGGATTTTGACAGCTCCTGTGTGTGTGCCCTTTGATTGATGAGCCCTATTCCAAATGTTTTTTCATCCAAATCAGTGGGAGCTTAAGTGCCTCGTGCATGTTAATACCAAACAAAACATTATAGCCGGAGCGGTCCCATCGCTAACTCCCTCTCTGCTGATTTCATCACTCATCTCTGTGTGGCTCCACATGACTCCAGGACACAGAGGGGTACAGAATGGAGGGGAAATGGGAGGCAGACACCATTAGAGGTTGGGTAATTTTACACACACACACACACATGCTGCACAAGTTTTATGGAAACTGTAATTGTGTCATTTTGGGTCAGCGACTCTGGACTCGCCTTTAAGATGTTGCTGAAACCGTTCTACCATTTGTGAGTTGAACATGAAAGCATGGTCATCTATCAACAGGAGATGATGGATGACTTTGACCGAGCTTTAACATGTTCTCCATGTGGCTGACAGGATGTAAACCAACACAAGGAACAAAACTTCCTCTGGTCTACTCAACATGCGTTAGGTCCATGTTGGACTCATTCATGACACAGCTGTCACTCTGGATGTCACTGTTAGCAGAGACTTCATCTGCAGCGTAGTTCAAACACTTCACTGATAAACCAGAGATTTAGGCCCTGTTCAGAAGTGATCAGATCACAAAGTGGACAGCTTTACGTACGTCTGTTTACACCTGGTATCAGAATGCGTCTCCAGTGACCACTTTTGATCCGATCTCACTTCCCCGCTCTATATGCAAATAAACAAGCAGTAAACAAACGGCTAATACAGCAGATGTTTTGACGTAATATTACAGGAATGTCATTAGTAATATCCTACATATTTGTGAATTTGGGTACATTTTATTAACATTATATTAACATCAAAATAAAAGGTTATTGTACCAGGTTTACAGTAACAGAATATTGATTTGTATTTGATCAGCGCTTTCTAGTTTGACCGTTTGGTCGGAGTTTGTGAGTGATTGACTCGTGGCTCTCATAGACGGAAGCTGGACGGCAGACTCCAGATCAGCTCTGACTGCTTGTTTTACTCCGGTCTGTGAAATCTTGCAGATGCGATTAGGAGCACCGGAGGACACAGAGGCACATGATTCTTTTCAGATTATCTGTCTCATACATTACTGTCAGGATATAGTGACTGCTTTATAAAAATAACTTGTTTTAATCATATTTGCTCCATTTCTACCCACAGCAGCTTTAAGTACTAACAGCCCATGTTGTGGTTGCATCGTAATTAAAATATCACTGATAATGGTCTTGAATTTCATCATTTCCAGTGTTTTTTTTTCTTCCGATAGAGATACTGCTCAAGATTTAGTGTAAAAACTCAACTTTGAAGTCAACAGAAATGCATCCAGCGACACAGGATAAGCAACTGGGAGCCGCCATTAACTCCCCACAGCTCTGTGAGCCGCTGCAGAAAAGCTGAATATGAAATCCGCCTCAGGAGTGAAGCAGAGGGCTGGAGTGCTACTAATGGCTTGATGTGGCCCCTGACTGTGTTCATTTCAGAGCAACCCAAGCTCATCCTCTCCCTACTGGGCGGCTAATGCAATTACACCCTTGCATCTGCAGGGGGCTCCCTCTGTCTCCATCTCCACCTCAGCCCACTGCTCTCTCTGTGACTGTGTGTGTGTGTAGGTGGGAATGAGTGTGTGTGTGTGTGTGAGGTGTGAAGGGAGAGGTAGCGGTTGGGACTGGTAGGTCTCATGCTCACGATTTACGGTTAATCAATCATCGTGCCGCCTTAATGACACCCTGCTGCTTCCCTAATGTCTTCTGGCAGAGGCAGCCCGCCGCTGGCACAGAGCTCATGCAGGCACACATATGGTCGCCTCAAGTGAGTGACAGGACCCCTTTCATGTGTGCTGCCCTGCACGCCGGATGCCATCAGCCACATACAGGCGCCGCTGGCTAGGACTGAAAAGGTGGTGGAGGGAGGAAAATGAGAAAAAAGAGAGAGGAGGAAGAACGTGATGAAGAGAGAGAGCGGTTCCTGATTGGCTCAGAACTACCTGCCTCCTAAAAAGTAAACTGTCAAGAACAATGATAAGTGTTCCTCCCAGTTTCTGTGCTGGCAACACCTGCAATACTGAGGAAGGTCATGACATACTTGGGAAGTAGAGTGCACTAAAGTACATCTAATCTAGTTTTCATGGGAAGAGTGGCTCGTCCTTCTACTTCACTACCTGCTCAGGTACACTCAGCTTTTACCACGATCAACCATCCAAATACGCTAATCTAAAAGAAAGCCATCCGATCGCACAACCGGAAAACTTTTAAAAGTTTTACCGCTGCTGTTTAAATCGTTTTTGTGCTCGGTCACGCCACTAAGGACTCCTAGCAAGGGAAGCACCTCATATACAGCATCTCAGAGGATTCTTATAAGGTGTAACACCGGTGGTTTTACATGTTTTAGACCATAGACTGTGACGTCACATATTGGTTTGTGGACTTTTGTTTTGAACCCTCGAGTTCGGCGTTTTGTCCGTCACCGTCGTGGTTTGTGGCCGTCGTCATGTTGTTATTTTGCAACCAGAAAGGGCACGAGAGGGTGGAGCTAAGCACAACCGAACACCGAATGATAGTACGTGTCCACAGGGGCGTTTTTTATCGCGAGGGAACGCCTCGTTCCAAGCATTGGATGCTTGATGGGCTGCTACCAGACGCAAGGCACTCGGCACCTGATTGGACGAACGTTTTCCCTCGTGGGATGCTGCTCCCAGCTTGAAAATCGGAAACAATATGGCGACTCGTCTGGAAACGTTCTTCTCTTAGTTCACGAAAATAGTTCACCGAAATGTGTTTCTGAAAACATTTGAAATAAGAAATAAGCCATGCAGTTGCTGAATCTCTCTTTATTCTGGATTGACAACGCTTAGTTTAAAAGTTTCTGGGGAGTTTCCAGAGGCGGCGAATCGTGTCGGATGCCCGTGATTTACATAAAGTAGCCTCGACCTCAACTTTATGCAAATGAGGAGCGGGCCATGTGACGGTTCGTCTCTTGAATCGCACCGCCACACTGCCAGAATGCATTGCACGGCTGCAGCGTGGAAAGGACGGAGCCTGTGGACACGTAGAGCCACGCTGCTAAAAATATAGGCCTCATAAGTGTGTCTCCTGTATGAGTGGTGCAGATCACAGTTAAAACAGTGTAACAAGAACTCACACAAAAGCAGCAAATGGCCAGCAACAGTTGAACAGAACTAAACTGGATGTATAGCTGAAGATCACTTGCTGCTATGGAGATGGTTTTGGGAAAGAGGAAACAGATGAAGGGTTTTATCTGTGTAGATGACAGGTACTTCTCTGGGCTGGGGTTTGCTTCTCATTCCTCTGAAGACATCATGACATGTAGACTGAAGGAATGTCAGGCTGTTCAGATTAAATTACCTCCAGAACAGAACCTCACCAAATATAGCAGCGATGTTTTTCTAGCACTCAGGAACGGAGACCCCCTGAGAACGTGAAACGACATTTATCCCAATCTGACATGGCATTTACCCCAAACAAACCCTGAGGCTGAGTGTCATCACATCAGTCAGAGAGAGCACCATAATAATCCCTTTGGAGCCGGTTCACAGTGTGCCCTTCTGTGGCTCAAACCTGGCACAGTTTAGAGCATCATTCTGCATCCCGGCCTCTCATCCATACTGATAATCAACAGTGTTGTTTCTATGGCGAAGAAACTGAGAGGCCATTTGCATGCAGGCGGCTGCAGTCGGAGGCCCATCTGTCCGTTGGAGCGCTTTCTAATTTATGTTAGTTGTTGTTGTCATAGTTGTCAACTCCCCCCCACCAACACCACCACACACACTCACACACACACACACACACACACACACACACACACACACACACACACTCACACACTCCTCTTCAATAGAAGTGACAGCGGATGAGCTCTGGAACTAAAAGAGCAATCCATCATCGGAGTAAAGCTCCAGTTTGACAACACCCACAGACTGTTGTTAGACTGACGACAGTGAAACTATGAGCCTGAGGTGCTCCTTGACAAATACATGCACATGCAATTTATACATATTCATAAATGCCTTTTTCAAAAAAATGTTCTTGCCGTATTATTTCTATTTTGTCTGATGCTATTCCTTAAGTTAGAATTGATAAAATATTCCGTCAGAGGGTCAACCCAAAAATTCCATACAACATGGGACCCTTTAGTATCTTATTTCGAAAGGCTTAAGACCGTTAATTTTATTCGTCATGATTAGCCCACCACAGGAACCGCTCATTGAGCGCTCCACACACTAGAATGTAGTGTTAATAACTGATTGTAAATAAGCCTATATACTTCAACATCCACAAATTTGTTTCTATTTCAAAGCGTGTATATTTATCTTTTCCTATGCAAAATGTTGAATTATATGTATGTTTTATTTTATTAATTATATTTTGTGTTTGCTGGCTTTTTTTATTTTGTATTTATTTGTATTTTATTTTTGTTATTTACAATACATTTTTTTTATTTATTTATTATACATATATATATATATATATATATATATATATATATTATTTTTTTATCTTACTACTCAATTTTGAACCATCATTCCCTGTGTAGATATGTTATTATACATTATTTTGTCTAGGCACTGGGGTGTTGGGAGAAAGTGAAACTGCTTTATGTTAAATATCTGTGAATGTTCTTTTTATTAAATAAAATTATAAAAAACAAAAAACACTAAAAAGCCAACATTTTCCTGAATGAGTCTTTGAAAAAGCAAATTGCATATATTAGGAATGTTTCACTTCAAACAACCCATTTCAGGTTACTAATTTTAGTTATTTATGAATTACATGAAAGATGATGAAAAAAGTAAGATTTCTACAAATACCTTTAGTTTTATTTCAGGCCGTTTTTTTTCATATGAGCTAGAACAATACATAGAAATGAATAGATCTCAATAATCTATTTAGCTTTGATGAAGGAAAATATAAAGCCTTGTTTGAGTTTTTAAAAGAAACTGCCTTAATGAAGAGAATTTTATTTTATTTATTTATTTAGTTGCCTTTTATTTTATCTTATTTTCTGTTATAGCCCTAACAAAATATGTATATCCACTATTTAATGATACAGTAACATGATGCTGCCACCTACTGGAGGCATTTCATCAATGTGTGATGGATACAGTCCTCTTCATGTTATTCTTATTATGCAGAGTGGACTTTGTCGGTGTTATATATATATATATATATATATATATATATATATATTTGTGTATATATATTTGTATATATATATATATATATATATATATATATTACTGATGCATTAAAGTTTGGAGCTAGTCAAGGTGGATGAAATTCTAGATACTTCTGTTAGTTTAATGACTAACAATGCAACATATGCTCACCTACACAGGTGTTTTCACAGGGCATATTAGAACCCCTTAATAATAATAATAATAATAATACATATTTTAACATTTCAGGGAGAGCTGACAAGAAAGCTAAAAAAAATTATATTTTCAATCCCTATTATCATTTAGTTACAGGGATGTTCTACCCGTTCCTAACATCACCATCTAGCTCCCTGGAGTTTCAAAACTGAGCAGACAAATGCTGCTGTTACACTTCATGTTTCTTTGAAACAAATATACAGAAACACCAGCTCACATAAACCCCCAGTTTATACCATGATCACTCAAAGCCACAGTCAAAATCATTGAGTAATAACCATTTTATTCTGGTTATGTCACTTCTGGCCATGTGTGTGCTATCCTTGTAAAATGGTTTAAATAAAAGTTTCTCAATTTCTTTATATAAATAAAAAACTCAAAATACTGCACAGCCTTTAAAGAGACCGCTAGCGGTTAAAACGATGATAAATCATGTGTGGAAATGTACAAAACTAAAACGCCAGAATAACTCACAAACGAATCAAAACTAACGGGAGGCCTTGTTTAATCAAGGTGACCAAACCAACACACCAAAGCCATGTCGGCAACACTTCATTTTACAGGTCCGCAAATTTCATGGTAATTAGGTGATAATTAGCAAGTATGCTAAAATAGTATATAATGGTTAATAGGGCCCTTAGGCTTGAGAAGCGGCTGTGCGCTGCTCTTCATCAGAGGTGGAAAACTAATAGAAGACACTTCTGATCAGACACAAATCTCACCATTGTGTGACTTATTATCTACACAAATGTAACCTGGTAGCTAATGTCATGATTCAGGGATTTTTTAAGAAATTTCAAAGAAGTTATTTGCTAATTATCATCTATTTATCAGCAGGCATGGAAATAAAGCATATCAATCAACTTTGTATTCTTTTCCTGGAAATGTTTAGGTAAATATTGGGGTAATTTGGCAGTAATTCCAAAGAAATTTCAAATAGGTTACCTGCTAATTATTACCTAATTACCATGAAATTTGTGGACCTGTAACATCAGTCTTATTATCACCTGGAAAACGCACAACATAATGCCTTGCCTTGCAGATGGCTCTGCATAACTTTGAACATAACAGTCGTGTCCTTGGTCAACATGAACAACCTGCATCCTCTTCCATGAACTCACACCGAGCAGTGGTCATACAAAAACGGTACAGATCTCCAGGTAACGTCCACCAACACGCAACCATAACAGGAATGTGTAGCTTTCCTCAATATTAGGCCGGTTGGGAAATTGAAGTTTGAGGCTAAATAAAAAGCCCAACCAGGCAAACTAGCGTCCATAAAGCTGTAGAACCTCTAAAACACTCGATCAAACTCAGTCTGACTGGTGGTGGCCGGGTTTCTGTTCTGGTTGGGCTGCTGCTGCGGCATGTGTCCTCTCCGTCTGGGTGGAGCCAGATATTCAAACATGGAGGTGTTGTGAGTGGAGAGCATGTTCTTCAGGTCCGACGGCATGGGGTCGGACCAGAAGAAGTCGTGGTTGAGGGCGTCGTCGCTGTCTGTGCGTTGTGCCGGGTCCAGGACCAGGAGTTTATCTATCAGATCCAGGGCGTACGGGTCTTTGACGTAGGCTTTGAGACGATCCTTTACTTTCCTCTTTTGGCCTTTAGGCAGCTCCATTTTCTGGTAAAGTTCATACTTCTTATCCACGCCAGGCCACACCTGATAGAAAGAGAAAATGTTCATGATCCAGTTAACAGAAGTGTGTCACCAAGTCATGAAACTTCAGATGTTCCTGTAATGATGTTATCTTACCTCAGCAGTGATGGAGCCACAGAGCTGGCTGATGAGAGTGAGTTGATGCTGCTCAGTGTTGCCTTGCATTATGGGACTTCTGGTCCACATCTCTGCCATGATGCAGCCTGCTCCCCACAGGTCAATGGGGGGGCCGTAGTCTCGCTCACCTATCGAAAAATAAATAAACAGATAGATAAATAATTAATTCGTGAGGCACTTTGTAAACTCAGCATCAATGAGTGCTATAAATCATTACTGAATTTTTGTCTTCCTTTTTTTAACACTTAAAGCTTGACTTTTATGGTCGTCTCTTACCTAACAGCAGCTCTGGAGGTCTGTACCAGAGTGTGACCACGCGGTTGGTGTAGCGGTTACCCTGGCTGTTTTTAGCCAGGCTGAAGGCTCGAGCCAAACCAAAGTCAGCCAGCTTCAGGACACCGTCTCTGGTGATGAGCACGTTGGCTGCCTTCATATCTCTGTGAAGGATCTGTTCCAAGAGAAGGCAATGATATTTCACATAAATTTCTGTTTTAGATCTTAAATCTGTCAAAAGAACCAGGGGACGGTCATCTTTATTGATTCCTCACCTTGTTTCTGTGGATGTAGTACAATCCATTGAGCAGCATCTGCATGACCTTCTTGATCTCTGCCAGGGTGAACTTCACATTGGCGTTGCTCAACAGTCCGGCCAGGTCATGCTCACAGAAGTCAAACACCAGGTAGATGCTGCCTTTGTATCTGTTGAATTGAGTAGCTTCAAGAACAATGGCAGGGGAAAAAAGAAGAAAGATTGAAAACATGTACCAACAAACTACTTTTACACACAATATTTTTCCTGCTCTTGTCACTTGAGAATGAGTGACCTAAAATTAAAAGCACACAAACCCAGATGAAGACAGAAATGGATTCTTATGGCAAATTTATAGACTGGATACTTTTGACACCAACCTTTGGTTCTGCAGATCTCAATCAGATTGACCACATTCTCATGTTTGAGCAGCTGCAGTATCTTGATCTCTCTCAGAGCTGTGATTGGGAACTGAAACGAAGCAGCCAGAGGAAACTCTCATAATGAACGTGTAGAAACACTGATGCACTAATATCAATTCAGCAGGTTGTCAATAGGTTCAGAGTTTATTAAACCTGCTTTCTGAAACAGAGCACTGGTGGTTTGTTTACAACCTGTCTGTCTTGACTGCTAAGTCCACAACTGTTGATGTTGAGTCCACGTAAACAACAGTTACAAAAGTGCAACATAGGTGTCCCAATCATATGGACATTCAGCATATCAGGCTAGGAAATTAATAATTAGACTCTGAATGGTCTCTTACCCCTTCTTTCTCATTTTCCATCAGAACTTTCTTCAGTGCGACCTTTTTCCCAGTCTGTCTGTGCTTTGCTTTGAACACCTCCCTGTGAAGCATGAAGTGAATATTACAACAAATACAACACTTTTACTCTGCTAACAACTGGACTTTGAACACTCACAAAGAAAGAAAACCAAGTGGTAACTATTAACTACATTATTTCTAGTTAAACATATTATACTCAGAGTCAATTACACTTCTTGTATGAGTAAATACATTTCTCCTATGTTGATTTGGGAAATCATACAGTGTATATAAACTACAGACCACAACGTCCCTCTATTAACTAATCAGATCAATCCGCTCAAACACACAAACAGATTTAAAAACAGCGTCTCCTTTGTCTGCGTTGAACACGTGCAGTGTAAATGTGCAATAACACGTTGGTCACTTTTGCAGTGTAAATACTGTAAATCTACTGTTACGAATATGTGCAATAACATGCTGATCACTCTGTGCAATAATTATATAATTATCTGACGGACACTTTGTGCAATAATCTAGTAAAACTGTCATCTCATCAATATACATATTGTATTTTTATATTTTATATTGTATTATCTTCTTTTTATATATTTATATTGCACTCTTTTTTTTATTGTATTATCTTTTTTAGCCCCTATGGGATTGTCACAATCTAATTTCGTTGTACTTACAATGACAACAAAGGGCTTGATTGATTGATTGATTGATTGATTGATGTACAATCCACTCGGCAGCATCTATGTGTGCAGGTTATAGGTTCTGTGACTATGTAAGCTACATTTTCAACAAGTCACCTGAACATATAACAAACCTGGTGGTCTTGAAATCGACTTTGGAACAGTTGCCCACACGTTGAAAAACACAATTGTCCATGTTTACCTACTTAACGTTAGTTAATCATAGCTAATGTTAGCTAAGCAAAGCTAGTTAGCCACACAAAACTCACTCACATATACAGCCACATGACAACATGTTTGTGTAAAGACTCACCCAAATGTTCCTTGTCCTATTTTGGCCATCTTTTCGTATTTGGAGAACTCATCACAGAAAGGAAACTCGACTCCATCGTAGTACTTCGACATGATGGCGGCCTCTCGGTCCGGCCTGGAAGACACATTTCAGCTCATTATAGGACATTAATGTTAAAAACACAAAGGTCTGTCTGTAGATCATGTCCTAAGGTAACTTATTTGATAAAAATCAAAGTGTTTTATAGGTTAAATTGTTAGATATTCTTACTTTTCAGCCGTGCTGCCGGCGTTGCTTGTTTTCTCTCGCTGCATCTTTCTTCTTCCGGTTCCGAACAGTCTGTGACCCGGATATTTTCATTAGGAGCACCAGAGGACACAGAGGCACATGTTTTTTTTTTAGATTACCTGTCTCATGTACTACTGTCAGGATATAGCGACCGTTTTATAAAAATAACTTTTTTTTTAAATTTGCTAAATTTTTCACTGCAGCTTCAAGTACACTGTTATATCAAATAAAAACAAATAAATGAAAATAAGACTAGAATTATACCGGTAATTAAAGGTCCCATATCATGCTCATTTTCAGGTTCATACTTGTATTTTGTGTTTCTACTAGAACATGTTTACATGCTGTATTGTTAAAAAAAAACTTTATTTTCCTCATTCTGTCTTCCTGAATATGCCTGTATTCACCCTCTGTTTGAAACGCTCCGTTTTAGTGCATTTCATCGGAATTGCGTTGCTAGGCAACAGCTTGGGTCCATGTTTACTTCCTGTCAGCTGACGTCATTCACATACAATGCAACAGGAAATAAACTGGGACACATTTAGAATGTTTATGTTTAAAACCGTGTAATGGTCTAAATATTGTACATCACAAATGGACCGAAAATTCTAACGGCTTGTTTCAAACGCACAATTTCTGAATACGGACTGTGTGTATTTCTCCGTATATTGAGCGTTTTGATAGTTTAACAGTATTTATGTAGCACTTAAACCTGCTTTATGATATAAAAGACCTGAAAATCTCACTTTCCACAATACGGGACCTTTAAGCACACTGTTGTATCTTACAAATATTATTGACGGACTGTATACACTATGTTCACCCATTCACTCTGTATCTTTTATATCTCTATTATTGTTTTTATAATTTTTCTATACCTTTACCTCTCCTGTGTTACACTCTGTTGGCTGATGTTGCTGCTTTGACACCTGAATTTCCCTCCGGGGATTAATAAAGGTTCATCATATTTTATCTTATCATTTTAGCTGACAGGAAGTAAACATGGACCCAAACTGTTGCCAGGTAAAGCAATTCAGTTTCAATTCCGTTGACATGCACTAAAACGGAGCGTTTCAGACAGAGGGTAAATTAAGGTATATTCAAGCAGACAGTATGAGGAAAATGTATAGCATTGTAAACATGTTCTAGTAAAAACACAAAATACAAGTATGAACCTAAAAAAAATTGCATGATATATGTCCCCTTTAAGCTGGCCTCTAAAAAAGAAGGGTCGTGTAGTGACGTCACTATGTCAGTGAAAGGAACCTCCCATATTTGGCCTCAGCTTCCTGTGACAGCTCCTCGACGCCCCATCATGGTGTGCATGTGGAGCGCGGTGTGCTGGAAGCTGCAGCGGAGCTCCGTGTTTGCCGCGCGGCTCCGACAGCAGGACTGGACGGTCAGCAGCAATTTGGCGGGTCTTTCAGTCCGGTACTACAGCACCAAGACGGCTCCTCACATACCAGGCATGGAGTACCAGGTACCTGTCTCTCTTCTACCTGTCTGTCTGCAGCTGCTAGCGAGCTAATAGCTACAGCCACATAGAGCTAGTTTGATAAGTTAGTAACAGTAACTTCTGAGTGACTGCAGCAAAGTGTTGAGATGGATGAACATGGCTGACAGCTACAGATGCATTAACTTCTAGCTGCTGAGCTGTTGGTTGCTGAGTGTTATGATGAGTTATATAGTATGGACACACAGAGCTCTCAGTCTGCACACTGTTAGTCTGTCTGTTAATGACTGACTCAACGTTGAAGTTCAACCAGTGTGCTAACACGTGGTCTAAAACCTCTGGTGCCATGTGAGAGTCTGACTGGGCTTCACATCTGGTGCAAACTGGTGTTATTTACCTTTTTCCTTATGTTGGTTTAGTTTGTTTAGTTTGAACGGAAACTACTATGTAAACATGGAACTGTCCGCACAGTCACTGTCCATTGCATTATGTGCACACAGTACTATATGAATCATCCCATATTTATTACAGCACCATTGTCTTACTGTTTACGCATTTCATTGTTGTTGCTGTATGTATATGTGTGTGTATTTATGTCTGTACATAGTAGTTAAATGTCTGTTAACCTTGTCCAGCTTTGTTGTTGGTAATTAGGTGATAATTATCAAGTAACCTATTTGAAATTTCTTTGTGATTACTGCCAAATTACCCCAATATTTCCCTCTATATTTATCGATTATTACTTTATTATAAACATTATTTAATAATTATATACTAAAATAGCATAATAATTGTTCAAATAGAGCCCTTAGGCTCGAGAAGCGTCTTTTAGAACCCCATAATTATAATAATTACACGTATTTTAACATTTCAGGGAGAGCTGACAAGAAAGCTAAAAAAAAAAAAAAATTCAATCCCTACTATCATTTAGTTAAAAACTGAGCAGACAAATGCTGCTGTTACACTTCATGTTTCTTTGAAACAAATATACAGAAACACCTGCTCACATAAACCCCCAGTTTATACCATGATCACTCAAAGCCACAGTCAAATCATTGAGTAATAACCATTTTATTCTGGTTATGTCACTTCTGGCCATGTGTGTGGTATCCTTGTAAAATGGTTTAAATAAAAGTTTCTCAATTTCTTTATATAAATAAAAACTCAAAATACTGCACAGCCTTTAAAGAAACCGCTAGCGGTTAAAACGATGATAAATCATGTGTGGAAATGTACAAAACTAAAACGCCAGAATCACTCACAAACGAATCAAAACTAACGGGGGGCCTTGTTTAATCAAGGTGACCAAACCAACACACCAAAGCCATGTCGGCAACACTTCATTTTACAGGTCTGCAAATGTCATGGTAATTAGGTGATAATTAGCAAGTATGCAAAAAAGCATATAATGGTTAATAGGGCCCTCAGGCTTGAGAAGCGGCTGTGCGCTGTTCTTCATCGGAGGTGGAAAACTAATAGAAGACACTTCAGATCAGACACAAATCTCACCATTGTGTGACTTATTGTCTACACAAATGTAACCTGGTAGCTGATGTAATGATTCAGGGAGTTTTTTTAAGAAATTTCAAATTTAGATAATTATCTATTTATCAGCAGACATGGAAATAAAGCATATCAGTTAACTTTGTATTCTTTTCCTGGAAATGTATTAAATTAATTACTAGCTATTGAGAAATAGTGGAATATGATTATTTAATCATGTTTATAATAGAGTAATTTTTGATACATTTTGAGGTAAATATTGGAGTAATTTGGCAGTAATTCCAAAGTAATTTCAAACAGGTTACTTGCTAATTATTACCTAATTACCATGAAATTTGCGTACCTGTAAAATGAAGTGTTACCGTCTAATTCTGTGTAAGTAGTACATTGTAGAGGTAGTAGAGGTCGACCGATAGTTTGGAGAAGGAAAAAGTTGACAGTCGATTAATCGGCCATATCTTCCTTACTTCTGCAGCAGCCTAGTTGACTACTTTTTGAAAAAATCTGTTTTTCGTCACTCCAAATGTAATAATAAGTAAGAGAATATCCTGACGGGTGATTTTGTGTATTACATCATTGGAAAATGTTCTATTTATTTGCAATGGCCAGGATTACTTCTGTTGCGCGTCTTGTACATTGTTAAATGCCACTCTTGCAAACCGTTAATGTTGGCGCATATTCTCGGAGTAAGGAGGATCCTGAAGCGTGCAATTTCATTTCATGAGTTGATGATTATGTGGCTGGATTATTTGGAAGAGAGAACACCAAACTGGTGAACAAGTTAAAGTAACAGTGAATGATTTATTTTCCTCCATGTCTGCCTGTCTTGTATCATGGACAAAGAGCTGATAGTGTTGCGTTATATATTTGAAATATATATATTTTTTTTCTCCCCCTCTACCTTGACTTTGACATGTGGACCCTCCATGCAAAATGGTGATTTACGTCCCTGTGTGACTTGTTGCAGCTGTGCAGCCATCGGCCGCTATCAGAGCCCAGTTCAGTCGATAATGATAGTTTGTAAAACGTCCTTTCGCCACATATTAATAGGCTACCTCTAACTGAGAGCAAAGAAAAGCCAGTCAAATTCCTTGCATGTGCAGCAGCACTGTTTTTAAAGCTCACTAATTAACATCTTGTTTATTTAATCCTTACAAAAATGTTCTACGAGGGGTCAAGTACCAAACTATTTCTTGGCAAGGTGCCAGCCAGGCACCGTGTTTTAGCAATAAGTTGAAAGCTGTGACATGACAGCGCATTGAGTCCAAGCTTCGGTCTTCAGTGCTGTGTTGATTATGGTGGTTTGTTTTTAAAGTGTGCCGTTGTTCATAAACATTTGCTTTTGCTGCAGGACGCCGTTTGTACTCTGAACACACTACAGACCAACTCCGGTGCTCTGGAGCAGGTACGCCGGGAGCGGAGCAACCCTCAGCTGCAGCTCCAGGCCATGAGAGGCTTCCTGGAGCGAGCTGGCCTCACAGTGAGTCAGTTACATCAGCTCACATACTACACATTTCAACAGCGGCGACTTCAATGATTACAAAGAATGTTATTGTTGTCTGATGTGATAGGGTACTGTTTTCCTTTCTTATCTTATCTGGTGTGTTTGTGTGTGTTTCAAAGGTGGGGGAACTAGACCATCTCAATATTATTCATGTAACAGGAACAAAGGGCAAGGTGAGTTAACTAGACACACAACCTGTGTTCCTATCCAATACTAATATTGAGCTCTAATATACTAATATCACATTACGCAAGTGCTGACAGGTCTGACGGTAAACACGTTTTCAAACACGAGTTCATTCACTGAAGGAGACAAATCAATGTGATAGCTTTAATATGACTTTGAATATGTCTTTCAGGGATCGACATGTGCGTTCACGGAGCAGATTTTGAGAAGTTATGGCTTCCGGACAGGATTTTACAGGTAACACTACAGTGTAATACACTTTACACTATTTGATATGGAGAGATGAAAGCTGGGCCGACTTGTAATCAGAGATATTTATGTATGCACCACCTGTATGTAACACAACAAAAGTAGTTAATGTAGCTTATTTATGTGGTGTAACTACAAGGTTAGCAGTAAGGCGAACCATCTCGGATTAATACGTGAACACTGCCAAGCAGGTGTTTTTCCTGTTCTTCCTATTCTGCTGACATTGCGTAAATGCAGCTATGCTGGGGATTATGTGAGGTGACTGAACTCCATGCAACAATAATAATAATAAAGGTTTAATCTGTCCCACCCTGGCAGGTACAACAAAACACAAGAGTGAGTATGTCAATAAAACACACCTGTGAAGAGCTAGTAACCATAGTGTACAGGAAATACCAGCAGTTAAAAATAATAAACTGTATTTGTATAGCAGCTTTCATACAAGAAATGCAGCTCAAAGTGCTTAACAATAAAGACATTACATACAGTGTGTACAGAGTGCTTCACATGAAAATGATAGGGCTGACAATTTTGTATCTGTTCAAAATGTACCTTAAAGAGAAATTTGTCAAGTATTTAATACTCTTATCAACATGGGAGTGGACAAATATGCTGCTTTATGCAAATGTATGTATATATTTATTATTGGAAATCAATTAACAACACAAAATAATGACAAATATTGTCCAGAAACCCTCACAGGTACTGCATTTAGCATAAAAAATATGCTCAAATCATAACATGGCAAACTCAAGCCTAACAAACATCTTGCCATGGTATTTATTTCCTTATACCTAGCCAGTGAAAAGTGGCGTAACACTCCTCTTGTGCTGTTTCCTTCTTGGCTGCAGTTCCCCACATTTGGTACAAGTCAGGGAGAGGATCCGAATCAACGGACAGCCCATCGGAAAAGAGCTCTTCGCTAAATACTTCTGGCAGGTTTATGGACGGCTGGATGAAACGAAGGTAGGTCCTGTAACGAGGCAGAGACTAATGGCTACTCATTGGCTTCACTCAGTTAAATAATTCAGTGGATTAACCTTTCATTTTCTCAGACAGTTGGCATTCCAAGCAGTGATTTCTGTGACATTTTACCTGATTGTGCATCCTGTTTGTATTCCCAGCACGAGTAGAGCTTCAGTATAATCAGTGTCACGGGTAAATGAGTCAATAGGAAAATGAGACCCCTTATGTCAGGATGAGCGTGAGCATCATGTGACGGCACACTTTGGTCACGTTAACAGCAGTCAGTGGGCCGTTTGACTCCTTAAATGTTTTGGACAAATTTGGTCATTCTTTTAAAAAAAAAGCCTTAGAGATAAGCAAAGAATTTTGATAAAGCACAAAGAGCTATAAATACATCTGACGCATTATTAATTTGTCCTCTTCAGGATGCCCATGGAGGGTCGATGCCGGCATACTTCCGTTTCCTCACCATCTTGGCGTTCCATGTGTTTCTTCAGGAGAAGGTATGCTAGCAGGCCTCTGCACTCAATATGTCTTGAGAATTATACATAACATGAGTCATAAACTCATCCCTTGAACACTCAGGAAGACACTCATCCTCTGGGTAAACTTTCCTGGCAGCCTGGCCTGTAGTTGTTTGAGATGTCTAGCTCTGCATCACTTTGTTTGATGGACAGACTGACATCACCGTCCTCGAGCCCACTAGCAGGGCAAAAAGTTGTATTACTTAAATGACTAACTTGCCTTCGAATCGAAATACTCTGTTCTTTGTTCAGGTGGATTTAGCTGTAATTGAAGTTGGGATTGGTGGAGCATTTGACTGCACCAACATTATAAGGTAAGACTCAATATTTATAAAGCGATTGTAATTTATTCACCTCTTTCAGGCTGGAAAATATTAGTGAACTAGAATTTGATTTCAGTGAGGCAGGACACAACGGTGGTACCAGGCTTTAAAGGGACATACAGTTGCGTGTCATCGGCATAGCAATGTCATGTCTGGGCATGATTAGCTCCAGAGGTAGCATGTAAATTGTGAATAAGAGAGGACCCAATATAGAGCCCTGGGGGACCCCACAAAATAGAGCTCAACCATCCAGAGCCACATCACTGATGCCAACATGCTTCTTCAGACGGCTGATTAAGATATTATGGTCCACCGTGTCGAAGGCTGAGCTGAGGTCTTAAAATAGAAGTAAAGCGTTCAATTGCAGCAATATGTTCTTAGCACCAAATTATGAGGATGACTAATAATTATGAGGAGCTTGCCAGTTGCTATTTAACAACAAGATGCTTTATCACCACCTGTACTGTAGTTACTGATATACTGACACCATACAGTTTTTGTTTACAACTTTATCAGTGATGCAATCAAATGTGACCTCTGTGGTTGTGTGTCCACAGGAGGCCTTGGGTGTGTGGCATCTCCTCTCTGGGTATCGACCACACTCAGATTCTCGGAGACACAATTGAAAAGATCGCCTGGCAAAAAGGAGGCATCTTCAAGGTGTGATGACTGTACACATCAGTAACATGTCACTGTGATTGCACTACACGTTGGAAGTTATATGACAAAAAATTATTCTAGCTTATTTTTTATGCTTTCAACTTCATCTTCATCAGCAGATGGAGTTTGCTTCGCTAGCAATTTAGATTTTTGAGAAATTTTGGTAAAGAGACGTTGCAGTTCTTTAAATTAAAACTACTCATTGTTGTACGGTATTGTTCGACTCCTCCGCTGCACCGTCAGCTCACTGGCTGTTAATCATGTGCTTGTTGTTTTCAGCCCGGAGTTCCTGCTTTTACAGTCAAACAGCCAGAAGATGCCATGGTTATGCTCAGGAACAGGGCCAAAGAGATCAGAGTAAGTGACCAGTCAGACTAGTTTTCAGTCAGGGATTGCTCAATGAAATGTCTCTGGGTAAATAAAGTTTTAAATAGACCTGGCTGTTGGTTTTATGTAAAACAGTCTAACCTGTTGTTGTAGTGTCCGCTGTGGGTGTGTCCAGACCTGGAGGACTACCAGGCAGATTGTGGGGCTTTGCGTCTGGGCCTGGCGGGGCAACACCAACGCTCCAACGCATCCCTGGCCCTCCAGCTGAGCCACACTTGGCTGCAGAAAAGATGCCTACCAGGTGGGATGGGTGGTGTGTGTGTCAATTTATAACTAGGGATGCACCGATCAGACTTTTTCGGTCCCGATACCGATAGCGATACCTGGTACCAGTAATCTGAAAAAAAATCATGTGCCTCTGTGTCCTCCGGTGCTCCTAACGGCATCTGCAAGATTTCACAGCCCGGAGGAAAACAACCAATCAGTGCTGATCTGGAGCCTGCCGTCTCCGAGCAGCTGTCAATCACTCGCAAACTACGATCAAACGGTCAAACGAGGCAGCGCTGATCAAATATGAATCAATATTCTGTTACGTCAATGTCTATTTCTCGCCTCAAAAGTTTTTTCAGAATCATCTTGTAGTGTACTGTTTAGCTGTAAAATGAGAACGTTTGTGACCCAGCAGCCATGTTGAGATCAGTTGAAGAAATACCAAGCACCGCCCACCAGCTGGAGCACAGCCAATAAGAACGCTCTCTCAATGAAATGACCTGTGATTGGCCAAAGTCTCCCGTTAGATCTGTTAAAGCCTGAAAACAGAGCCATGAGGAGGTGCAGAAGACTAGTTATCTCGCAGAACACTTGAATAACAATATGCTGAAAGGTTATTATGGAATTTTTGCCCAATGATGCCAAAAACTTGTTGCCTACTGAAGCTTTAACATGTTGGTCTCATGTCAGAATAAACGCTAGAGGCACTTTCATGTACAAGTCACAACATCAATCTGGCTAGGTTAGAACACTAATAAATGTTGTTGAGATTCTTCCCGTATTAGATCAGCCTGTAAAAATTAATAAAGCCATCACTGACCGCCTACATCAGAATAATTAATAATGCAAACAAGCAATGTTGTGTATTCTATGTCTGAAAGATGCTTAAGGCTATCCCAGTTTTCAGAACAATCTGTCCTCGCTCAACAGATAAAAACTTCCCCTCCACCGGTGTTGACAGCACAGCTGTTCTTCAGGGGAGTGCCTTCAAGCCCAGCCCCATCATGGTGAAAGGTGAGATCAAGACAAAGATCAATGCTTTGCTGCGTTTTGGATCTCTGACTGTGCTAACAATTAATATTAATAGGGATATACTGTAACTGCTTCTGCAACATTAGTAGCTGTGAAAGCAAATAAGCAAAAAATAGTTTGACTTTAAATCCATCCACCTGATGAAAACAAAGATTTCTGTGGTTGTTCTTGGCTGTACATTCATATTCTGTAGAAATGTCATGTCCTGTTTCTGTTTCAAATAAACAGTAAAACTGTTGAAATGTCAGCGAGCCATGATGCTACCGCTAGCTCTGATATTGGTGAATGTTTGATCTCAGGGCTGGCAGACACAGAGTGGCCTGGAAGGAATCAGACTCTGAAACACGGAGCGGTCACCTACTTCTTGGACGGAGCTCACACCATGCGCAGTATGCAGGCCTGTGTGCACTGGTTCAGAGAGACTGCAGCCCAGCATGAAAGGAACGCAAGGTGAGCATGACACTCAGTGTACCTGCATCCATCAAGCACCTTGATGTGACGGTGGTGTTCTATTCACTGCTGATAGGATTAGAGTCACTTTACACACAGTTCTTACAGGAGGTGCTCATAGTACTGAGCCTGGCCGTGTCACATCAAACAGAATATACTCAGTGTCATTGCATTGCATTGTGAATTGTAGATCACTCAGGTGATGACTGCTTCATCACTCTGTCAAACACACCTGTTACTACCTGCAGAAATAAACCAAACTCATGAAGCAAGCAGCCAGGTGAAGCACTCCAAATGTACTAGTTTTACGTAGCGGCACCCTTCCCTCCAACAAAACCACATGTTTTAAATGTAACATGCAAACATGTAAAATGTTTTGCATGAAGTTGTAGCCTTAGTTTATTATGATACTGTTGCTCCTTGATTTGACTAAGCAAACACTTCAGACATTTTCTCAAACAGCTACACAGTACTGATGTAAAGCTATGACGTGTTTGTGTTGTAGTGGACCTGTGGCCAGAGTTTTGCTGTTCAATGCTACAGGAGAGAGAGACTCAGCAGCCATGCTTAAATTACTGGTGGTGAGTACAATTGTTTCCAGCAATACAGCGAACGGCCACTGTCTTCACGGCTATTAAAGGTGCTAAATTCAAAATTCAGAGCATTAATATATCATCAACAACTATTATCTATGTAAAGATATAGAGGAGTAATGTCTAGAAGTGTGTAGAAACGTCCCTGTTTAACCTGATTTGAAGATGAAAATCTGATTGTTTTACTCTGCCAACATCTCTCCCCTACTGAAGTAAGCTACATAGTCAGGACTGACACACACACCATCATGTACCTACTGATAAATCCCACCAGAAGGTCTGATTTGGCAACAACACTGATCAGCATTTATGTCTTTTAATTTTCTTTTTTTCTTTTCAGCCATATCATTTTGACTTTGCTGTGTTCTGCCCGAACATCACTGAAGCCATCACTTCTTGCAACGCAGGTGAGATCATTGAGTGTTTTTGCTTTTGGCTGTTTGCACATACCTTTAAAGCACCACACCTGTGGTCTGTGGCCCTTTCACTACAAATCACATGCACTTTTCAAAGCATAGCATAGTTTTGAGATTGATTTCCCTCCTCTGGACAGCCAGTGGTTCATTTAAATATTTGTTTATGTAAGAATAAAGAAAGCCAATAAGCACATTTCCCAGAATGTTGACTTATTGCTTTTACACTAAAGAGGGATGTGAAATTGGTCCCTGTTACCAGTCCTATCTGTAATACGGTATCTAGATTCTGTAAAATGCTTTTGTGTTACAAAAAACCTTGAAAAACTATGAACTTCCTGTCATTCCCACACCTCTCAGACCAACAGAACTTCAACGTCTCGGTGGAGCACATGTTGACTCGCTGCTTGGACAACGAGAGGAGCTGGCATCTCCATCACCGCCTGGGGGACAACAAAGGTCCCCAGCTGCTCATCGAGGGCAGCCTGCCTCTGGTCGCTGGAAAGACAGCAGACACCTTGGTCTTCCCCTGCATCCTCAGTGCCCTCCAGTGGATCACCCAGGGCAGGGATTCAGTGCTGGCAGACCCAGCCAAGAGAGTCTTCCCAGTTAAACCCAGCGTTACGGCCAAAGCTGTTCCGCTCTGCGACGCAGCCGAGATCCACGTCCTCATCACCGGAAGCCTCCACTTGGTGGGAGGAGCACTCAAACACCTCGACACAGCTTCCTCCAAGTAAACAGACCATGTGAAATTGAAATAAGTGAAGTCAAACCAGTTTAAATACTGGCATGCTAAGGTTACATGCACATTTACCTTCGTGGAAGAAAGTTATTTCTGTCTGTATCAATGAGGTTTGTGTGATGCTCGCTTTTCAGTGACTTTAGGGGTTTACCTGAAAAGGGATTATGTGCACCCAGGTATTGTTATTGTCTTGTAGCTTCACTAGCTTCAGTAGCTGATGTTAGTTTGGACCAAGGCAGCTCCAGGCCTCACAACAGCTTCACCCAGAGCCTTACAGACGACCGCACAAACTTCTTAAGTCTTACTTGAAGCCAAATATGTTTACATGAACTTGCAAAGGGTACATTCACGTACTCAATAATGTGAGCTGAGTTGGCTAAAATGGAACCGTGTGTGCTTCAGTGATCACCGATGCCACCGGGATGAACCGGAGTGGTGCGATGGTTATTACATTTATACAAAAAGTGCTACATAGAGTCATGACTTTTCTGATTTTTACTGTGTACTTGGAACACAATTACCTTTCACAGTGTCTTTTTAAAATGAAAGCCATTTTGCACGGTTCCTACTTTTATTTTGTTGGGATTTGACAGTGTGTGTCATACACGTGGCCTAATCAATTCTTTTTGTAGAAGTGTAAATATTCTAACAGATGATTTCATGTAACAAAATCAAATTCTGTGTAATGTTTTACACTGGTAATATTTAAATGTCCCCTTAATTTGCATTACCTGACTGTGCTACATACAATTGTTGTATGTATAATGGTGAAAGATGTTGAAACTGTATAAAATACACTTCATCTGGGTCTTTAATTAATGTTGTCATGGTGATTGATCCAGTGCAGTTAAATGAGGTCATCAGCTTCACAGGTCGTTGAGAACCGTCCATCCACCCTGTAACCTCAAATGAGTTTTAAATTAAATTCTAGTAACAATGAAGACATCAAGAAAGTACACTTAACCCTCTGAGACCCACAATAGATCCGTTTTTGTCTTTTTTTAGGGGAGTACAGGGGGTCTTTAGGGGGAGTTGGCAGGTCAACAGTAGATGGTCACATAGAAGTGGTGTACATCATCCTAAGCGTTTTTTTTTTTTAGATAATTCATATGCAAACATTAAGGCATAGTAATCTAAACTCAATAACACTTCTTAACATACAAGACACAATTGAATAGGAAAGATAACTTAAATTAGAAAAAAATATATAATAAAATAAAAGGGTAGAAAATAATTAAAGGAAAATATATATATATAAATATTTATATAAATATATATATACATTATATATAAATATATATATTCATATATACAGTATATAAATAAGAGTGCAGTCTTATTGTTATTTATGTATATATAAATAACAAGACTGCACTCTTATTATTTATTTATATATATATATATACATAAATATATATATATATTTATATATATATATATACATAAATATATATATATATATATATAATGTAAATAAATAATAAGACTGCACTCTTCCATAGTAACTCTAGGGGTCATCATTTGTTCAGTTCTTCATAAACTCTGAGGAGAGACTTACGTATGACGTAAGACGTACGTACGTACGGCGCAGACACGTCAGTGACGTAGTGAATTCAGGGCGGTGAGTTTAAAGAGTCTCAGTGGTTGTTGGAGGTTTGGAGGCAAACAGAGAAGAAGAAGACAGGATCACCTCTAACTCACACATCACACGGTTAGGACTCAACCGGAGGAGATGCCGAAACACAGGTATGATTAACGAATACTTTTACACTTTATTTATACCTTAATATTTAATAAAAGCGATGAGAATAACTTCCAACGTGTGCGCCAATGATCCATCACCAGCTACTAACGTTAGCTAGCTACTAGCTTAGATTGTGCACCAATTCAACAAATATCACTTATAATACCAATAAAAACACATCTGTCAAAGCATTACAGGTTTATGTAGTTAGTTGTGTTTCTTGTGTGTTTGTTAGTCGCCTTTCTGAAGCTCATAATAACAGTTTTAGTGGATATGGCGCCATGTCAACCAGGCCTCCATCCAGCTGCTCTTACTGGTGTAATAAAGAGTATAAACTGAATATAAGTATAAAAAACTAGTGTAACTCATGTTGTTAACTAACATGTTGCTTCAGATAGAAGTCACATTTATTACAGTTTTCTTCAGCAGTTGTAATTTGCGCGGTTACCCTGCTGGTAGCATCAATATGGCGGGCATCTGGAGGAAGCTACTATTGAGATGTACAGATGTTTTCTGACATGACAATGACAAGAGAATAAAGTGTTGCAAAAGTGTTTTGAATCGTACTTGTCAAAATGTAATTACGGATATCTAAAATTAGAGTTTTGCCTAGTTAAAATAGAATTAGGGATATCTTGAATTAGAGACCCTTAACAGATGATCTCATGAAACAAAGTCAAATTGTAATTTACAATAAGTGTTTGATTAGTTTTCTCCTTCCACCCAGCAGCATGCCACTGCAGGATCTGCCCTGCCTCAGTCTGCAGGGCTCCATGTTGTCTCAGTCCTCCAAGAGGATCAACAAACGCAAGTCCAGAGGCAGCCTCCTCAGTGAAGGTCTAGACATTGAATGCACCCCAACAGAGCTCATCCAGCAGTGGTCACCACGACACAAGCACCAGCGGCTCCTCAGCAAGGGGAAAGAGAATGATGACGGCAACCAGTTTGTCCTAGCCAGGAGATCAAGGAGGAAAAAAGAAGCCACGTCGTGTATGAACCCTCTTTCTGACCACCTTTTAAGCAGCTCTGCAGCAACGTTTGGTTTGTAGCTGTGATGAACTCACACTTTGCTCTTTTTACCCTCAGCAGGTATTTCATGGGACCACCTACCTGACGAGCTGCTTCTCAGGATCCTCTTCTATATCCCTCTGCAGGACCTCCTCAAGATGTCGACAGTTTGCCAACGCTGGCATCGCTTGGCGTGAGTTCCTAATCCCATTCCTGTTAGCACCCAGATTCAGCCCGTCTATGGCAAGCTGTTTTAACATTTAATAGCTAGACGGGATATTCATTAGAGATATCTGCACCATCATTTTGCCTAGTCAAAACTCTTATTCAAGATATCTCTAATTCTATTTTGACTAGGCTGAACTCTAATTTTAGATATCCGTACTAACATTTTGACTAGTACGATTCAAACTACTTTTGCCATTTTTGTGTATGAGGTTTGTCATTACCGATCTCCATAATTCCCATTGCAGACTGTCTTAGACATTTCAAACAGAAATTGAGTGCATCCCTCCCTGCCCCGTGTGTCTGTCCCAGGTTTGATGAGTCTCTGTGGCACAGCGTGGATCTGGAGGGGTTGACCCACGCGGGTCCGGCTCTGCAGCAGGTGCTGAAGACCGGAATCCGCATGCTGCGCTGCCCTCGCTCCTTCGTGGAAGAGCTGCATTTCACAGGCTCGAGGTGAGTCCAGCTGGTGACGCTTGCTCCAAATGTTATTCTGGGTCTGCACAACTCGGGCTGGTAAAGGGTTCATTTCCTCCAGCTTCGATTTCTTGTTTATGGTATTTTAATTTTGCCCTTTGCCAGTATTTCTACAATACAAACTTTGATTTCACATTTCAACAATGTGAGCTAATTGAGGCGGCTGTTCAGGGTCTGAAATTAACTTGTTCACTCCCTGCCACTGTGGCAGGAAAGTATTTTATTTTGTCTGCCACTTTTGAGAAATATGTCCTTCAAACAACTGTATTTATTCAAGTTTCTTGCCAAAAACAACATTTTAGGAGATGACATCCAAACACATCATGATAACTTTGTAATATAACAATATTTATTTATTTTAATATACAATTTTCACTGAATAGAACTTGAACGCATCGTAATGTGGAACTTTTTGTCTGCTCAAGTGAAACATTTCACAGCCCTCTTCTAAAAGATGATTTTGAAAGAAAAGAAACCCAACTTGATGGTGTTGTTTTGTCTGTTCTGTTGTTCAGCCCTCTGCAGATGGTTCTAATGGATCTGTCCAGCTCAATCATCCCCACCTCATCTCTGGAGAGCATCATCGGTCACTGCAGCTTGCTGGAGTGTCTGAGCCTGGAGGGTCTACAGCTCTCCGACAACATCATCAGGTACGGTTTCACCTCTCCAACTCCACTCAGATCAGAGGTGTGAAACGTGTTGCTGATTCTATCCCCTCGGGATCCTCCGTGATTAACGTTCGACAACCAGTAACTAATCATTAACTTTTCTTTTTCGTTAAAACATGATTAATAAATATTTGAATCTATGTTCTAATCAATTTAATTTACTGTGAAATTAGGTAAATCCTTACATTGTAGAGGCTGGAACCAGCTGAAGTTTTGTAATGATTTTAATAATTAAACTGATCAAAATGTAGGATATGTTTAAACTAGCTCCAAAGCTGTTATTTCTTTGTTGCATAGATATGTGATATGTTTATCAGGTGCAGAATGGAAATAGAAGCTACATGTAAACCTCATTATTGTGGGGTTCGTGTGTTTCTGGGGTGTCCTCTCAGTGACTGATTCAGATGGATGATATATGATTGTTTTTGTCCTGTCTCTCACTCAGCTCTGTGGCCAAAAACCCAAACCTGCTGCAGCTCAACCTGAGCGGCTGCTCCGGCTTCTCTGCTGACGCTCTGACTGACATGCTCCAATCCTGCAGCAGGTCAGCTGCTTTGTCTTATTTCACGTGTCACAATCGTGTTATCCAAAGAGCAGCAGCCGGTTTTATCCATCGTGCATCTCTGCCGTTTACTAACGCTGTTGTGTTTTGTTTTTTTCCTGTGCAGTATGGAGCAGTTGAACATATCATGGTGTGACTTCGACAATAATCATGTGAAGAGCGTTGTTAATAATGTGAGCTCCAGTGTTACTGACCTCAACCTCAGCGGATACAGAGAGAGCCTCATGCTGGACGGTAAGTGGGGGATGTTCATGATGCCAATATTCAGTTTTTGTGTTCTGGCAGCGGGCAGAACATGAGCGGGTGTTTTTACCTCTCTGCTCTCTGTGCCGCTGCCTTTTTACTCGAGGGCTGATGCCCCTCTCCTGCCGGCTCGCTATGATGGCGTACCTGCTCCACACCGTATGGCTCAGTTAATGATGAATGTGCCCATAGGGGGCACTGCAGTACAAAAGGTCAACAGCATGCAATAGATCAGAGTGACAGTGCAACAGGCCTTCCCTTGCCTCCAGCTGGCCATGCTGATAAGCTGTGAAAATTGAATTTGGTTCAAGTATTTATTTTTCTCAAGATCCAGCTGCAGGGCACACTTTACATATTGAATAGTGTGTGCCTGTTTATGGAGAGCAAATGAGGACAA
Source organism: Sebastes fasciatus (assembly GCF_043250625.1). Lineage (NCBI taxonomy): Eukaryota > Metazoa > Chordata > Actinopteri > Perciformes > Sebastidae > Sebastes > Sebastes fasciatus. The sequence goes on from NC_133813.1 coordinate 6,109,515, forward strand.
GATCTACTGGTCATAAATCATAGGACTACTGTCTTTGTTCACTTCTTCCGTACGCACACAGACCTCAGACCAGCGTACGCCCTGTTTATTAGCGATAGCCGCAGGTGATGTGATAAGGAGGAGATTCAATATAAGGGCAGAGATGTAACCTCAGATTAAAACCTTGTTTGCCCATTTCACTGATTGTGCTATTTCGTAATCTACACATCGTTCTGTGTAGATGTTAAAGGCGCATTCATAAACTTCACCGGAATAATCTGCTGCTGTTGTTGTTTGGGTTCTTTTTTTCTTGCTTACCCGCTACCCAACTATCAAATTGAGCTAATTTTGAGGACTTTGTGTTGCAGTATAAACTTCTAATGTTCACTTTGTCTATTTCCAGACGTGAAGGTGCTGGTGACGAGATGCCCCCATATTCAATCATTAGATTTAAGGTGAGATTTTTGTGTGGCTTGACATTTTATTACATTTATTACATTCTCCCAAGGTTCAGTATTCAACTTGAAATAGAAATGTATGATTCTTTGTATATATGAACAGCATCTGCATACACAAGATGTTATGTTTGTATAAATAAGTGTTGACAATAAGAAACTTCCTGATCAACAATCATCTGAATGAAGTCATGAAACAAAGATATTGGTGCACTGCCAGGAAGGATCGCCGTGAAGGAGTCTAATAAACTCTGTTGATCATGTGCATGCTGTACCTCATGTAACACAGTTGATATTACTACTAATAATAGTATAGTAGGCGGTTTCGAATACAGTTATAATACAGTTTGGTTCCTCTGTGTTACAGTGACAGCACTCTGTTGATGGCCGACAGCTTCCCTGTCCTTAAACAACTGAAGCATCTGCTGCATCTCAGCCTGAGTCGCTGCTACCACATCCACCTCGCTGCTCTCACGTGAGTTCCCCCTACCGCTGCTGCTGTCCCTGCTTCTCTCTAACTTCTGAGTGACCCTAAACCTAACCTTGTGTCATATTTCCAGTGACTTGGGTAAGACGTTCCCCATGCTGAGCCTGCTGGACGTGTTCGGCATCGTGAATGGCAGCCACCTGTCCTCTCTGAAGAAGGAGATGCCTCGCGTCAGCATCAACTCCAGGCCGTTCTCCAGCATCGCCCGGCCCACGCCCGCCACCAGGCTCATCGGCTACTTCATGTGGAACAGGAAGTGTCGGCTGAGGTTCAAACTGTAACCACCACACCTCCATGTTATTAAGCTGAGTTAGCTCCTGTTTGATCCCATTGTGGTGATGGAGCCATGTTACAGTGTTATCTTGCTGCTACAGAAGATGTTTTTAGTGTTGGCAAGCATTAAGGGTACTAAAGGTCACATCCTGCACCAAGCCTTTAAGTACTGAACATGAAAGCTTGAAGAGAAATGTTTAGATTTGGAGGTGAATCCAGTTCTGGAATGTGTTAACACAAACATTTTAATGGGTTTTTGAATCTGTTTTTGGTTCTAATAATGTGTTAATTTAAAATATTTTGTAAGGGAAATGTGGTTTAAAAGACTCAATTATCATCTGTAAAATGTCTATAAAAGGTTCCTCAGACATTTGAATAATACTGATGTGCAGAAACATCCTGTTCTCAGCTCTAATAATGGAAGAACGGATGATTTTAATGATTGTAAAATGACGATATTCCTGTTGAACCCCAGTGTTGCTCTCCAGCGAGACACTAGTTGCTTTTAATGATGAGCTCATTATGTCACTGTTCATGTGTCAGTGTAGATGTGCTGTATGTTCAGTGCTCTACATCACCATTTATATGCTGTATATATATATCATTCCATTCAAATGTCCTACAGACTGAACGTTCATGGAACATGAGATTCAACTTGTGAACTGAGTTTTAACCAGTAAAACCACTGACTGTTGTGTGTCTGAGCTGGTTCTTGTGGGTTGAAGTGCTAGCTGTTGTCAAACTGAGACAAAAAGTTAATTCATCCTTAGGAAGAAATAGTTTGATTAAAAAGAAGTCTTACATCTCATGGTCTCCGTGTGTGACTTGCCTGGTTCTCACTGTCCAATCACATGAGCCTATTCCAGGGGTCAGCAGCATGCGGCTCCGGAGCCGCATGCGGCTCTTTAGCTCCTCTTAAGTGGGTCCCTGTGGATTTTTAAAAATGGAAATGAATAACTGTTTTTTGTTTACATTTTACATTTTTATTTATCATTGTTGTAGGTCTAATGTACGACGGAGTATTAGGGCCACATTGAGGAAAGAAAATAAATCTGAGATTTCAAGAATAAAGTCGTATTATGAGAATAAAGTCAGAAGTTTATAAAGTAGTAATTTTAGGTTTTTTTCTTTTTTTCTCGTAAAGTTATGACTTTATTCTGGAAATCTCAGATTTTTTTCCCTCAGTGTGGGCCTAATACTCCGTCATACATTTTCACTTTGGCCCTCACTTCATTAGACTTATATACTTAGACTATAAACTGTGTTACCTTCATCACAATACTCAAATGTTTTGCGGGTCCAGACAGATTTTTTTTTGCCTAAAATGGCTCTTTTGATAGTAAAGGTTGCTGACCCCTAGCCTATACCTACCTCTCTGACTGACCCACACAGGGGCCAACCATTGATCAGCAGGCTCTTTGTTAACCAAGTTATCTGCAACATCCACCCAACACCCTTTTAGGTGCTACAGTTAAAAAAAACTGTAAATTGTTAAACAACTTGGGGCTGTTGCTCTGTCATTTTGCTTAGAGTTCAAGAGAAGTTTAAATTGTCTGGAAAAAGTCACATGGTTCATAAAACCCCACTGCTGTGTCCTCAGACTCTGTGGGATAGCTTAAATCCACTTGCTGTGTCTGTACAAATCACCCAACTGATACTAGAGGTCACTCTATCTGAGATTTATGCTAAACATGCTGCCTGCTGGGTGTGGACTTTGTTTAGGTGTCTGGAGGACTTGTAACCTCAGTGCCTCTTAAAGTACACCACTGTATACAGCCCATTTGTGGTCAAACTATTAAAAAGCGAGCTTACAGAGACTTCAGGTCGCATGTAATGATTGAAATTTTATTTCAAAATTACAGTATACATAGTAACAGCAGAAAACATTAAAAACATTTACATACAAAAGAAGCATAGCGAAAACATAAACAAAGAGCTATGACAAACATAAAAGGACAACAGAAATGAAACAAAACAAACATAAAATAAAAAAAAACAATAAAAATAAATAAATAAGTAGATAATAATAAAAAAGACCACGCGAGAGTATGACAATAATTTCACTTAAAAACATTAAAGATATTGCATACATTACTGTCCGAAGTTAAACAAATACTGGGAAACAATTGTTCAGAATATATCTGAGATTGTTGGAGTGAAGGTGCCTCACCAAGCAAAGATATGTATACTAGGTATATATCCAGATAACTTTATCGTTAACTCAAAACAGTTAATTTTAATTAACTTTGGACTCCTGCAGGCCAGGAGAATTTTGTCTTGGAGAAAAATGGATTTACCTCCGATACATGTATGGGTGAGGGAGATGGCATCTTGTGTTGTACTGGAGAGACTTACATACATAACCAGAGGAAAAGCAGCAGAATTTGAAAATATTTGGAAACCTTTGTTGGAGTTTCTTGGACATCAGGGGCCACAGTCAAATTGAAACTGCTGTGTGTTGTTGAGTGCAGTTGTCGGAATTGTTTTTGTTGTTGTTTTTTGTTTTTTTGTCTTATCTTTTATTTTCTTTGTTTTCTTTGTTGGATAAGTGAAACATGAAATGTCATGTCTCTTTCTTTGAAATTCTGACTAAACATTTCATTGTATAATTTAATTATTAATATTGTTAGTCTGTCTGTATGTGTATATATGTATATATGTCTATATGTAAATTCAATAAAAATATTGTTTAAAAAAAAATAAATAAAGATATTGCATACATTCATTGTTTTCATTGCTTTTTTGTTATGTGAGGAAGAAATTGTTGACAGATATAATTCCATTTCTTTCATAAATACAAAGAAAATTGGTAAATTTATACTTGTGGATGTGGAACTAGCTGCAGCCTTTCCTGCAGGCAGGGGGCGGGCCGTACGTACGTACGTCATGACGCCAGGGGTGCAGCCCAAAACACAACGTCATCACGTCGTCTCTAGCGACGTAGCAAATCAGAGTCACGTAACGTAACGTACAACTAGTAGGTGGTACGTGCCAGGCTGCATGGTATGTACCAGTCTTCTCTCTTGTGTTGTCGTGTGTATCCTCTCACATGTGTTTTACTTGGTGTTTAAACATTTCTTCTCGGACCTAAGGAGCTCTTTAATGTGTTTGTGGTAAGAGTGAACCCAGTCTGAGTACTGATATGTTGTTATTGTTGTTAGCAAACTAGCTAGCTACCTTTAGCTCTTTAAGCCCAGCTGGTAACATAACTCCACATGTTACCTTTTTACCAAATGCGGTTAATAAGGTTAGTTAAACAGCTGTTTTGTTACTTGGAAACACTCAACTTGTAAAGTAATATCTTTAAGTTATATATATATAGTTAAACTGAACTGTTAGAGGATAGCTTGGTGACCTTCTGTGGCAGCTGGGTGTGTCTGACTTCTTCTTCAGTGAATGGACTAAACTTCACCTGTCTGCAGAGGACACATGACATATGACCCAGTATATCAGTTACATTACAGTAGAGAGCCCTCATTCATTCAACACTTCTAATAGAGGACATGTCATTGACTTTATGCTTCTTGTGTGTGTTGTTCACTTGTAAGCAGAGTCTGAAATTAACCTTTTTCCTCACCTGCACACTGTGGCAGGTCACTGAACATTTTGTTTATTGTTTGTTTATTTGTTTTGCACAATTTAAGACTAGATAGATAGTAACTTTATTGATCCCGAGGGAAATTAAAGTTTCCAGCATCACAGTTCCATAGTGCAAAACATGTTAGTAAAAAAGTTAGTAGTGCAAAGTACAAAAAAATATACCAGATATAAAAATACAAGGAGATGAAGAAAACTGTTAAAAGTGAATATAGTGCAGGATAACAGCTGTGATACACGACTATTAAAAAGTGCAGAAGAGACTGTTAAAAATGAGTATAGTGCTGGGTAACTCCAGTAGCTTAGTCTAAAGTGCACTGTATGCATTATTATATACTATACAACATTATTATATACTATACAACATAACAAAATAATAAATGGATAATATACAGTGCAGGAAAAAGGCAAAAAACCCGCTGGGCTTATCTGAAGCCTTCACCTAGAGACAAGATTAATATAAAGAAATGATATAAAGATAAATATTTCTACTAGCCACACAATGTGTTTTGTCTGCCACTTCTGAAATCTATATAGAATACTTTAGACTTGTAAACACTAGGACTGTGCATTAGCAATAATCTGGCGATACGATACGTATCATGATACAGGGGGTTACGATTCAATATATTGCAATACATTGCGGTACTGTAAGCAAGGCAATATATCGATTTTTTAAAATCTAATTTTAGGAAAATGGTCATAATATAAAAAATATACTGCCATATGCATAAAATCTGAGTTTAAAAAATGTATTTTTTATGCAATCAGAATAGTAGGATCTGCATTTGTATTTCTCTTTGCAAATAAAATGAAGTATTGACTGAGTTAATCTTTGCTTGTGAACTATTAAGTAGAAATCAATATAGGGTTTTTGAGAATCGATACAGTATCACAAAACATAATATAGCAATACTCCATATTTTTTATATTTTCTTCCACCCCTAATAAACACTGACAGTAGAAATATGGATCATGTAACCTTAATCACTGAATATTTTGCCATGGTGGCAGGTGACCTGAATTTTTTACCTGCCACAGCCGACATTTCCCCTGTATTTGGCAGGTGGCAGGTGCTCATTTCATTCCCTGCTTGTAAGAATGACTCGCCGCTCAGTGGTGAACTTGCTCTGCCTTGGGACTCGAGCTGTCAGCCTGCTGTATGGAAACCCACTTCGCCCCCTCCACACTTCACTGTGCACCGCCTCATCGCAGCCAAAAGCTGGATTCAAACCGGAGAAAGTGGCCGTGGTTACAAAGACTACGAGATATGAGTTTGAACAGCAGCGGTATCTCTACGCAGGACTCTCTGAAGAGGACTTGAAACAGCTGGTAAGAGTGGCTTTCACTTTCAGGCCTTCCTTTCTTATGACCTCCCCCCTCCAACGCTTAACAAGTTCAAGTTTATTTGTCAGTCATTGGATTTAAAAGTACAGTGTACAGTGAAATGCAATGAAATGCATTTTACCCTGGCTCTCTCTCAGCCCTTAAAATCTATAAATAGTACACTAGATAAATACTACAAAATGTCCTGTAACTGTGGTAATGGTGATCCAATAATTTTAGATGCTGTTTTCACTGTCCTTAGCAAACATTTCAAACTTGTTGTCTGTGTGTTTTGCAGCTTGCTATGAAGGGCTCCAGCTACAGCGGCCTGCTGGAAAGACACAACATCCACACTAACAATGTGGAACACGTTGTGAAATGCCTGAGGTAAGCTATGTTGCCAGATCTTACGAGATAAAAAGGGCAACCAGGCCTATAGAAACGAGCCCGAAAGAAGCCCAAACAAGTGACCTTACCTACATACCACAATATGAGAGAGAGAAAGTATGAATTTCTTTTGGATTGCATTTCTTTTTTGCATCCATTTTTGGCTTGTAACTTTACATTTTTCTTGTCAACTAAACTGAAAGTAGTAGAACATTTTATTTCATTTTTAGCTTGTAACTTTACATTTTTCTTCAATCTTGTCAAGGGCTCATTGCATCGGTGGAATACGGTCTCAAAAACAGTACAAAATGCAAGTCTCCTTCAAAAATAGTCCAAGGCACACTGTAGTGTTTGAACAAAATTAAAATGCCTTTTATTTTACATGGGAATAATTGTTTAAATTATGACATTAAAGACATAGGTCTTCATCGGGGTCACTGTCCCTGTTTTCTTAGGGTTGTCATGTCCCGTTTGCTCATAATGTAATGCCATCAACATTTTATGTTCTGCAACTCGGTCTTTTAGTCTTCTTTTTGTTCATCCTACATAGAAACAACCTCAGGGGCATTCTAATCTGTAGACAACATATGTGGTGTTGCAGTTAGAATAAGGTGTGATTACCACAAAGACCCAGCTGCGCTTCTACTCCATTGTCTTCATTTACATTTTTCTTGTCAACTAAACTTAAAGAAGTTGAATGTTTCATGTCATTTTTGGATCCATTTTTAGCTTGTAACTTTACATTTTTCTCATCAGCTAAACTTAAACAAGTTGAACATTTAATTACATTTTTGCATTTGGTTTTATCTTTGCAAAGACCGTGAATCCAATGTCGGTAAGCCTTTATTAAAGAGAACGCTGCTGCGTTTCTTTTATGTTTTTCAGTGCTTGCATGTTGAACCAGATCGGCATGATGTGCTCGTATATCACACTTAAAATTACGGCAAACTGTCTAAAAATCGTCAGAGAGAGTCAGGAGCCCAAATAAGCAACTACACTTTAGAAACAAGCCCAAAACTACCCATATTTGTAAGCAACTTTTCAGGAAAACAAGCCCAAAGTCGCTTATAAAAGGCGGAATTGGCAACTCTGGCAGTAATGTGTGGTCCGTCACAGCCACATTCCAAAGAAGCAGAGAGGTAATGTTTAATTTTTATTGCTGGTAAAAGATTGTTTTATGATTATGTGTTTACAGGACAGAAGGCATTGAGGTACGAGTTGTGAAGAGAGGAGAATATGATGAAGAAGTAGTTCGATGGGCAGATGCCATTATCTCTGCTGGAGGTAGGAATTTTAGATTATTTGGTCATTTGGATTTCACAGTTTTTTTTGTTCTTCAGCCTCTGTTTGTGACTTTGATTCATTACAAAAACAATATATAGGTCGTACATGCCAAGGAAAAGTTTGTAAATGTTGGCTTTTGTGGTTATTATCTGTACTATGTATTGAATAAATGGGCACTGAATAAAAGAATCTTCCTTGAACGCCAACTTTTGTGCCTAGGCATGATGTAAAAAATGGGCAGGACTTTATTCAAACCCAGGGGGCAAAAAGTCACATGAACAAAGGCTTCAGACAACACATGCCAATACACAATACAAGTTCTCTAACTGCAGTTTGTTTTGTTAGGTGATGGGACAATGCTACTTGTTGCCAGTAAGGTTTTAAGCAAGGACAAACCAGTTGTTGGAGTTAACACAGACCCTGAGAGGTAAAACACTGAACAGCACTTTTCGGGAAGAGCTTGTCTGGAATGTTAAATGTGTAAAGAACAGTCGGACCTGATATACTAGTGGGGGGGAACCTCCTTAGGAAGTTTCTCTGACAGCACCCGAGAGTAACATATATAATGGCATGTCATTACTCCACATTCTTACTATTCAACAGTCCTCTCAGTTCATTACATTTCTCTCTTTCAACTACAGGTCAGAAGGTCATCTGTGCCTGCCTGTGCGCTACACTCGGGCCTTCCCAGAGGCACTGGAGAAACTCTGTCGTGGTGAGTTCAGGTGCGTATTTACCCACAAATAATACTAGTGCTGCCCTATCCTCCTGTGTGTGCTCTGTCACTTAACCAGCTCACTAGTGACGTCCTACAAGTGAGTTACGTTGTACCAGAAAATTTATATCTCCCAAAATGTCTCACTGTTGTCTGTAAATTGGTAAACAACTTGGGGCCGCCGCTCTGTCAATAGCTTTTAGAGTTCAAGAGAAGTTTAAACCTGTGTTATCTGGAAAAAGTCACATGGTTTCTAAAACCCCAATGCTGTGTCCTCAGACTCTGTGGGATAGCTTAAATCCACTTGCAGTATCCTGTACAAGTCACCCAACTAGATACTAGAGGTCACTCTGTCTGAGATTTAGATAACACTTCATATTACAGGTCTGCAAATTTCACAGTAATTAGGTGATAATTAGCAAGTAACCTGTTTGAAATTTCTTCAGAATTACTGCCAAGTAAATGCCGATAAATTGAGGTAAATATTGGGGTAATTTGGCAGGAATTCTAAAGGAATTTTAAATAGGTAACTTGCTAATTATCACCTAATTACCATGAAATTTGCAGACCTGTAAAATGAAGTGTTACCAAATATGCTATTGTGTTGCATCGTGGGAAATGTAGGATCCAGCATTTTTGAAGCCCGAGCCATACTAGTGACTAAAAGACAAGATATTTGTGTGTTTGCTGTTGATTTTGACCGTTCTGTCTCTTGTGAGTAACTTTCTGGAAGTGCACTACTAAATGTAACCCCAAAATAAACCTTATATTTGTTGTACAGCCTCTTTGGTGCAATAAAAGTGCTTTAAGATTAGGGCTGCACAATTAATAGAATATTAATCGCGATCACAATTTTGGCTTCCCTCAATTATATGAACATGATCGCCTGCGATATTGACGTTTAAAATGCGCATTCTGCTAAAAGAAAACTCTGCTGCATATCAAATCAAGCGCTTCCTAAACTAACACCCACCAGCCGGCAATCGCGATGTTTTGGCTTCACTTTTGGGTATAGATATTATCTACACAACCAATGTGTTTCTGATTAAATTGAGAGCATAACATTGTTTATCTAGCCTCTTAATGTTGCTAATTTTGCTCTCAAAGTGCACCAGATTGAAGCATTTAACTTTAAAATGTAGCTATCAAAAGGGTAGGTTGAATATTACTGTATTTTTTAGTATATAGCAGAAGAATATTGCAATGTTTTTCCAACATCGTGCAGCCCTAATGTGTACATTAGTAGGAATGTAGCACAGCATGGAAGTGAAAACAGTGCTCTGATTTATTTTAATTTGAAAGTGCAGTAACAATATGTCGCTAAAATCTATGAATAATCGTGATTAGCATTTTGGCCATAAACGTGCAGCCCTATTTCAGATGTTAATAAGTATATTTTAAACTTGATTGTTCCATTGAAAGAAAGAAATAACATTCAATTACTAAACTTGTCAAGCTTATAGCTGTACAATATTTAAAAGACTGTTTAGTTGAAGCCTAATGGTGCTGTGCTGCTGTGTTCAGGTGGCTGTGGCGTCAGAGGATCCGTGTGAACTTGGAGGGCACAGGAATCAATCCCACCCCCGTTGACCTGCACGAACAGCAGCTGAGCCTGGAGCAGCACAGCCAAGCTCACCGCATCACCACCATGGACAGCCAGCGGAGTACGACGCCAGCACCCACCATGTGTACCTGTCCCAGTCCTCCTGTCTGTCCCCGTCCTCCTGTCTCCTGTGTGACTCACTGATTTTTACACAAGATGAAATTCACTAGATTAGATTGTCAATAACGGGGCTGATATTGACCTCCAATTAGGGAACTTCATCTTTACGTACACACCACCGTTCAAAAGTGACTAACCTTCTATTTCTGCTTTGCTAAAGCAACACGTAGCAGCTGTTAATTCCAGCTTGTTCCAGGAAGCTGTTTCTGTTTAAATCTGCACACATTTTGATGCTCAGCTTTCTTTTATCGATGATTTCTTCTATTCTGATTCAACAGCGTTTTGTTTGTGCATGTACTAAACTAAATATTAGTAAAGAGGACTTTCTACAAGCTAAATACAGACATAGAGTAGTCCTCTCACACATCTGAAGCTTTGTGGCAGCAGGTTACTCCCTTTTCAACAGTAATGTATCTGTAAGTTTATGTTTTTATTCTCTTGCTGTTCTTCTACTAACTCTGTGATATTTCTCAGCGACGGGAACACTACATGAGAGCTTCTCCAGGCCGAGTCTCCTCCCCGTCAGAAGCCTGAATGAAATCTTCATCGGAGAATCTCTGTCCTCCAGGTACCTCCGTCATCCTAACTGGTGCACGTAACTCACTCGTCTAAACACTGTATACCTTTGTCTGTGTGCATGTTGTATATATAGACTGTATATATAGATGGACGGCGCGTCTGCTCTCTCACAGAAGTGAAGCCTAAATATCCCGGATACGGGAGCTGCCATGTGGAGATTTTGACGTCATTTGGAGCCAGAGTCAGCACAGTAGTGATCGGGGGGTGGAGCCGCGGTATCGAGGTCCCGCCCGAGCTAATCGCGAGCCGAGCACGGCCACAGATTGATAGCAAGAGAGAATCACGGCTGTCAATCATGACGTTTTATAGCATCAAATAACTAATTAAAATCAAACTGATCAGAAAAATGAACACTTACTGCTTATACTGCAGCCAGCCACTAGGGGGCGATCCAGATGTTTTGGCTTCACTTTTGTCGTCCATTTTTATAAACAGTCCATGCTTGTAACCCTCATTAATCCCCCTGCCTGCTCATCTCCAGCACTCACCAGGGAAATCTCTCTCTACCACAGGGGGAAGTTAAACTCCTTCACACCCCATGTTAACCTCTTGCTCCACAGGGCTTCCTACTATGAGATCTCTGTGGATGATGGCCCATGGGAAAAGCAGAAGAATTCAGGACTCAGCATTTGTACAGGAACAGGATCCAAAGCCTGGTAAAATTAAACTATACTCAACTTTCAACGCTAAGAGTTAGATGAGAAGATTACTAGCACTCCAAACAGTCATGACTGGCATCGATCTTCTCATTGAACTCTCGATGTTCTGCTCTTTGGTGTTTTCTCTCTCGATCAGGTCATATAACATCAACAAACTGACAGAACAAGCTGTGGAGGAGGTTCTAAAAATCGGTATGTACTGCATGTGTGCAGGTTTTGATGTTAAAGTAAACTAGGTTTGTCTCTGAATACGTCCACTTGACTTCTGACTACTGTGTCTTTTTGCAGGAAACTCTCAAACAGGTCTTGATATCCAACTTAATCGTGACGTCATTGAAAAGGGTGAGTTGATAAGGTTCGTTTTACAGGTCCGCAAATTTCATGGTAATTAGGTGATAATTAGCAAGTAACCTATTTGAAACTTCTTTGGAATTATTACCAAATTACCCCAATATTTACCTCAAAATCTATCAAAAATTGCTTTATTACAAACATTATTTAATAATTATATTCCGCTATTTCCCAGTAGCTGGTAATTTAATTATTTTAACCATTATATGCTATTTCAGCATACAATTATTTAAATAATGTTTGTAATAAAGTAATTTTTGATCAAGTTTGAGGTAAATATTGGGGTAATTTGGCAGTAATTCCAAAGCAATTTCAAATAGGTTACTTGCGAATTATCACCTAATTACCATGAAATTTGTGGACCTGTAAAATGAAGTATTATCGTTGATAATCCTCCTTTATTTATGTTTGACTTGTGCATTTTTTTCACTTTGTTTTATGTGACTATGATATCCGTGTGTGTGTTCAGTTACTGACGAATACAACGAGTCTCTGGTGTTCAGTCCGGATGACAGACGGTTGTTCTACAGCATCAGGGAGCCCATCGTCAACCGAGTCTTCTCCAGCAGTCGGCAGAGAGGCTTCGCCAGCAAGTCAGTGAAATAAATATAATAATAAATATTCCTCAGTGTCAGAACTAAAAGCTGAATAAATAAGAGTTCCCACTATAAAGAAGCTGTAAACCTTTTTGAATGTTATGATGATTCTGCTGCTTCAGGGTGTCTGTCCGCTCGCGGTGTTGGGACGCCTGCATGGTGGTCGACGGCGGGACTTCATTTGAGTTCAACGACGGTGCCATCGCTACAATCAGCATGAGCGAGGAGGATCAGCTCCGGACAGTCGATCTGGATAACTGAGACGAGTCCAGAGCACGCGACACTCGACCGGTTTCTCTCAAAGCCAACTGTTCAAAGGGATGTGGTCAAAGGGAAGTACCACTTCTTTTTAGCTTTTAGCCTCCCAAAAGAAAAATTGTTATACCTGAAAGAAGGTATTATTGTTACTATTGTTTTATTAAATGTGTGCATTTTTACAAATTAATTATTTCCAAATCAGTTTTTTTTTTTTTTCTTTTGCATTTTATTCTCCATCCCACCGTCCCCCAGGTTAGAACAGGTAATAATCCTCTGGGTTAAAAATGGCTTTTGTAAATACTGTGTCGAGCAACATTTAAAGTGTTACTATCTTTCACTGCATCAAATCAACAGAGTTTCTAAGCAGAGGAAAGAGATAACAGATCAGGTATGATTATTAGGTATAACATAAATATAATTCTGTTAATAGAAAATTAAAATTTGTGTCTATTTCAGATTATATTATGTGATGTGCTCTCACACGGTGAATGACTTTTAAAGGATAAGAATTAAGTTATTCTGTATTTCTTTTTTTCCTTGTCAACAAATCCCAATCAGTCAGACACCCACTACTCTCTGACTGTCACTCAGCCCTAAATCCATCTTACTGAAGACATAAACCAGTGAAAACGGCTCACAAACATCACACTTAAAGGTACTACATGTAACTTTTATAAAGTCCTTGTTATTAATGACACCGGGTGGTCGTTAAGTGAACTGCAGTCAGCATCCTGTTGCTCATGTTTGCACTCTGAGCGATCATCCTGGGCATCGGCCAAAACAGTGACGTGACATTACAATCGTATATCACCGTTACTATCTGTAATGTCCAATCACCATGACACTAACTAGTTTGCCATTTGAAAATTACTTCATCAACTAACATTACGAAGCAAATCCGTCCCAAGTCCTTTACATAGAAATCAGTCCACAGGCTGGTATAGGCAACCGAGAAAATAGATATAAGCAATAGATATGCTCTGAATTTCGTATAGAGCACCTTTAGAAAAAGGCTCTGTAGTTTCCTAAAACGGCTGCTCACTGTAGTTTTTATCAAACGTCACTCAAACACGAGGAAATTATGCATTTGTTGGGGACTATTTTCAGCGGCGGATTAATCCACATTTGGTGTTCTGGTGAGTTTTAGGACGGTGTATGTGGGATTGAGTCTAAATAAACTACAGTGTGTGTTGATGGTGATGAAGGAACACGTCACCCAGTGGTGTCTCACTGATGTGGAGCTCTATGGCTCAGAGGTAGAAGATATATCACACACTTGTTAGTAGATACTGTACGTTCATGGTTGGTTTGGGTCTGCACGTGAGATTTGTTGACAATGAGAAAAATTATAAAATATCACCAGACTTTCAGAAGTCTAATTTGTGTTTTTTGTATAAAGGTTTATATGGTGAACTGAAAGCACAGTGGCAGTTTGTTGACTAAAGATATTTTTGGAAACATAGCTTATATTTTGTTCTAGCTGTTTGAGCCATTTGGGCTTGGAGAGGAAAGAATTAAGTGCACTAAAAAAAACTCCAAGCTTAAAAGGGACATTTTTCTCCATGTTTTTAGGTCAAAAGTCTTGTAGTTATAACCTCTCACAAGACCAGAAATATAGCTTTGAAAGTGCTACTGAAACGGCAGCGTGTGCCGGAGGCAGACGTGCTTGATTTTCAACAGCTTGACACTAAATGCTTGAACAATGCTGTATTCATGCTGTAGTCGTAATGATTTTAAATATTTAATACAAATCTAACAGGTCTCCTGTAAACACTTGTAATTTCATTTGATCAGGAAAACATTGTTGGTGCACCTTATAACACCTCCGTGCCCTGGACTCTGAACCAGGAGGTGTTCTTTGTGAGGAAAAGTTTACAAAACCATCAGGATATTGTAAGATGCAGCGTGCCAAAGGAAGGGTTCCTCATGAATGTAATGTGTCACTATGTTTAAGATGCATATTGTTTTTCAATCAGATAAAAGTGGTATGAAAAAGAAATGCTTGTGTGTGCTTATTTAAACTCATTGCTGCCTCTTTTGTCGTCTGCAGTAGGTTTATTACTAACGCACTGTTAACTGTGTGTGAGCAGGTTGACTGAAAGAGTCCAGCTGAAGGATCAGTTCACCTAAATTAAAATTAAATTACAATGTAATTTGTTTAATTAAATTCCATTCACCTCCATTGCATCGTGGCAGAGGCAAATCTCAGACGGATGTTTTATGGTTTTTCAACAAATAAATGTAGCCATTAAATAATTGATAAAATGTGACATAAATAGATATTTGTTTTAATTTGCTTCCTTATTTATCTATCTTTGTATTAATTCCCTTATTTATTTACTCTTCTGTTTAATTTTTCCTTATTTTTATTAATCTTAAAATTTATTTATTAATTTTTAAATTATTTATTTTTTATTTGTTTTATATTTATTTTTTTAAATTTATGTATTTATGAATTTATTTATTTATTTATTTCTGCATGATTTTACCCCTAATTTCCCCCAAATTATTTATTTCTGTATTCTTTTCTTTTTCTTTACACATTTCTTTTTTACATTTCTTTATGCATTTCTGCCTCATTATTCAAATGAGGGGTCTGTCACTCAACGTGTGTCATCATGGGGTGACCAGATCTGGGTAGAATCAGACTGCTAGGATAAGACCACATCTGGTTAGAATCAGACCACATCTGGGTAGGATAAGACCACATCTGGGTAGAATCAGACCACATCTGGGTAGGATAAGACCACATCTGGGTAGAATCAGACCACATCTGGGTAGAATCAGACCACAAGGATAAGACCACATCTGGGTAGAATAAGACCAGATCATGTATTCTAGTAAGTCAAGATATTACCTTTCAGGTAAGGTTTAAACTAATAATAGAACTTGTAATAACTTGATTGGCACACTACTATTCTACCCAGATCTAGAACTATTCTACCTGGATCTGGTCTTCTACCCAGATCTGGAGGGTAAGCTGAAGAGTCTAAAATGAAGTTTTAAGTACAGACACAAGTCCATTTCTGAGATGTTTTGGATCACAAACAAACAAACATCTACATACATGTTTCATTCATTGGTGTGACAGTGAGTAGGGAATAGTGTTTGTAAAAGGCTATGTGACCTGATTTGAGGGGTATTCTTCACTAATTATATTCAACTTCACCAGGGAATATTTTTCCATACAGTGAGGTCACTTATTACTGCACAAGCTCTACTTTATTCAGCTAATTGTGGTGTGTCATTTACTCTGCGGAATTACCTCAAACTAGGCTATAACACCCCGAGTGAGACGATGTGTATCAATTAAACCTGGTTATGTTTTTAATGCCAGAAACAATTCCTTATTTGTTTGTCTGTATACTGTATGTCCATTAAAGCAAGAAAAACACAACGGATCGAAAGAAGGAGGAGAAAAAAGGAAATGAGGATGAGAGGAGAGTGAGGAATATCTAGCTTTAGATGGATGAATAATTCTATGATAACAACTCTCAACAAAGTTTTTCATACATCTGGGCTTCACCTGAAACTGTCACAGGGCTAACAGTGTTATTGTGGGAGGACCATTTTCTAATTTGTCCTCTCAGTCTCCCTCCTCCCCTCCTCTCTCTCTGTCTCTCTTCAGGGTGTCCCCCCTCCCTTGTTTTCCAATTACAATAGGTCCATGAGAGCTCTCTTTATCCCACACACTCCCAAGTGCTTCATGTTCCAGCTCCATCTCTCTCAGTTTCCCAGAAGCTCCAGAAGGTACCCTGCTGCGCTGCTTCTCCACAGGCCGGCCAGGTCAGTCACACAACGCTGAAGCGCTCTGCACCGACAACTGAAGAACAAACACCGGTCTAAAGAGGTATGTCACAAATAAGCTCTCTTTCTGTTCTGCTTTAAAAAATGTATGGGGTACTAGTTGTTTTAACCCTCTGAGACCCACAATAGACCTGTTTTTGTCTTTTTTTAGGGGGGTACAGGAGGTCTTTAGGGGGAGATAGCAGGTCAACAGTAGATGTCACATAGAAGTGGTGTACATCATCTGAACGCTGGGAACCTGAAGATTAATTTGAGATGCAGCTCAGCACTGTGTGTCAAGTTGTTCTAGTCATAAATCATTTAAAATTAATTGTGTATAAGGGCTTATAACATTATGATGGAAGTATATGATGATCATCTCCATGCTCTATAATGTCTCATAAATTGTTGCAGCAATTGTTGGGTTGATACCATTTGTTACCTAGATTCGGTGCTAGATTCAACCTTTTTTTACCACTCGAGAACTGATAAAAATGATCAATAATCCCTCCAAAATACCACATTAAGACACCAAGACCTTGAGGAACACCATAGAAAAAGCCATGCTGTGATTTCAAAAACTTTTGACATTTGGAGATTTCTGCAAGAATTGCATTTTTCAGCGATTGGATGGCGAGCACTTCTGTTGTGTAAACTGCTCAGAAACCCCCTTATTGTCAATCTAGCTAGGAAAGCCATCCATCCTCTGAATGCTCTAGGTCTCTAGTTTGTGGCTGTAAAGTTTCATGGGGCTGTGATTATCCTAGAGGTCACCACAGGTCATTTTATACAGAGAGGTCAAGTTTCAAAAACGATTTGCACTAATGGACATATTTTGGTTTGCTACAGCAAGATGCAGCGATTCAGGGAAGGCATTCACATACGTACGATGAAGGCAAAGAGGAAAGTGGAGGAGATCTCCAAAGAGGACATCCAGGCTTTCCTCAAGAAGAACGCCTTTGTGCTCTTTACAGTCGCGGCAGTTGTCGTTGGTGCGTATTCCTCTGAAAGCTAAATGGAAATGTCTTCATTCAGTCTGTGTCTCCATTGCATTGAAAACAATCTGCTGCCATACTCTCTCTCTGCAGGTATTGGTCTGGGATTCGCGCTCCGCCCATTTAAGATGACCTATCGAGAGATGAAGTACTTCTCTTTCCCTGGAGAGCTGTTGATGAGGATGCTTCAGATGCTTGTTCTCCCCTTACTGGTCTCCAGTCTAATAACAGGTAGGCCTGCGACACATGTAACAATGGATGTAGGACTTGTTAACATTCACTTTGTTCTGTTGTCTCAGGGTTATGATTCTCTTCAGTAGTCTTCTATGTTCACGTGATTGGTCAGTTGTCACTTTAGCGTCATGTCTTCATCAGGCACTACACGTCACTTACATTAAACTTGGCCAAATGTGAATGTGTCACCTATCTAGGGAGACAGTTGGGCCAAGGCCAAGTGCGCCCAGTGGAGGCCAAAGTTTCCACCATAACCGATTGCCCTATTCCCACTACTAGGAAAGCTCTTCGTAGTTTTCTAGGCATGGCGGGTTACTACAGGAGTTTCTGCCGTAACTTTTCCGCTGTTGTCCATCGTTTTTTTTCCTAAATTTCCTTTGGGATCAATAAAGTATATCTATCTACTGCATCTCTGAATCAGAAATGAAATGGCGGGTAGGCAGTCAAAAAGCAAAACAAGGGACTGACAAAGATTCAGATAGAGATATAGAAATATTGAGAAACCCTGGGTTGATTTACCGAGTTGATAACCAGCCTCGTAGGACCGTTTAGTTGGATCTCGTTTGTTAGGGTTAGTGAAGCCAGATAACGAGAAGACACCCTGGGTATGTTGAACTCGCTTCATAGTACAGGCCTCTGTAACTCCAATGTCATGGTTATACATGAGAGGCACAAACTGTAGCTATGGTAACTCGTATTTGTCAGCTTGTGAAAAGACCAACAGCGTCTCAGATAGGTTCAATAACATATAAAACAAATTGGGCTTTGCTTGGTGCTGGGAAAGAATGAGGTGGTTCACAGGGAGGTCATGTTTACCCCCAGTAATCACAGAGGAAGCCAAGCTCACCCCCAGCTTGGTGATGAAGAGATTCCCGCTGATTCAGTTACAGAGAAGACTTCAAAGCAATTACGGAAGGTGCTTCATCCTTGGGGCCTCTAACTGCGCTGGGTCGATTCTCATCGTTTGCAGCAGTGGACCTCAAATTTTTCAAGGCAGTGCCCTCTGCCACTGAGACTTAGGAAACACTGTACTGGAGAAAGTGGAACGTTAGTGACATTTGTCACATGGTTTTTAGTTTTTAGGCTGAAAATCCTGCTTGCGCAGCATCTCGCCATTCCTGCATGCTCTTTCCTCAACTTTCACATTGCTGTGTAGTTCTGCACAGTGCCCTATAGTGCAACGTTACAAAAAAGTTGGGTGTCATTGGAAGTGTTTTCTGTACTTACGTTGTTTCCGTACGTACAATAGTTTACGTACTTTTAAGGCCAACCATACCGCTTCTTCTTTCGGCCCGCCAAACCAACCGGGTAGCCAGAGACTGTGTGGAGATTCATTGCTGGATTGTTGAACTGTTCTGTGCACAGTTTTACTTAACCCTGTTGTGTATCTACAGAATTTGGCATTAAAAGTCATTACCAACTGTTCCTGGTGTCCTGTGTGCTGCAATTGGGTCCTACCACTACCCGTTACAGGAAGATTTAGCGCATATTTTATATGTCTTAATACTCAGATATTGATTGCATTTCCACCCTCTGTCCATCAGGAATGGCAGCTTTGGACAGCAAAGCCTCAGGAAAGATGGGCATGAGAGCCGTGATCTACTACATGACCACGACCTTTATCGCAGTCTTCATTGGCATCTTAGTCGTCCTCATCATCCACCCGGGAAAAGGATCGAAAGAGGAGTTTGGAAAGCAGCAGAAGATCGAGCAAATCAGTCCTGCTGATGCCTTCTTAGATCTGATCAGGTAGCCTGCATACAAGAACAATAATATTCACAAAGTTTGAACCGGAACTGGCCCATCTCTTAATCACTGTGTGATTTCTCATTTCAGAAATATGTTTCCCCCAAACTTGGTCCAAGCCTGCACACAGCAGGTGAGCTCTACAAATATGAATACTAAGTGTGCAGTACTTTAGCTTCTCTCCAGTGGCTCCCTGTGGATTTTTAAAAAATGGAAATGAATAACTGTTTTTTGTTTACTTTTTCATTTTTATTTATCATTGTTGTAGGTCTATGGTACGACGGTACGATGGAGTATTAGGGCCACATTGAGGGAAATAAATCTGAGATTTCGAGAAAAAAGTCGTAGTATTATGAGAATAAAGTCAGAAGTTTATAAAGTAGTAATTTTACGTTATTTTCTTTTTTTCGCGTAAAGTTATGACTTTATTCTCGTAATATTACGACTTTTTTCGCGTAAAGTTATGACTTTATTCTCGTAATATTACGACTTTTTTCGCGTAAAGTTATGACTTTATACTCGCAATATTACGACTTTTTTCGCGTAAAGTTATGACTTTATTCTTGTAATATTACAACTTTTTTCTCGTTTAAGTTATGACTTTATTCTCGTAATATTACAACTTTTTTCTCGTTTAAGTTATGACTTTATTCTCGTAATATTACAACTTTTTTCTCGTTTAAGTTATGACTTTATTCTCGTAATATTACGACTTTTTTCTCGTTTAAGTTATGACTTTATTCTCGTAATATTACAACTTTTTTCTCGTTTAAGTTATGACTTTATTCTCGTAATATTACGACTTTTTTCTCGTTTAAGTTATGACTTTATTCTCGTAATATTACAACTTTTTTTTCTCGTAATAATATGACTTTATTCTGGAAATCTCAGATTTTTTTTCCCTCAATGTGGCCCTAATACTCCGTAGTACATTTGTACTTTGGCCCTCACTGCATTAGACTTATATACTATATACTTACTTAGACTATAAACTGTGTTACCTTCATCACAATGCTCAAATGTTTTGCGGCTTCAGACAGATTTTTTTTTTTTTTTTTTTCCTAAAATGGCTCTTTTGATAGTAAAGGTTTCTGACCCATGCCCTAGACTGACCTGAGTCATGTAGGCCTCAGCCCAGCTAACTGTAGTAACTGGTTGATTATATTGATTTAACCTCTGAATAAAAAATGTGTTCCAACCCAGCATGAATGTCAGTATCTTCATGGCCTCATGGCACAAATGAATGATTTACGAAGGATGAATCCTCTGAAGGTCATGCATATCCATCATAATCCAACAAGTTTTCAATTATGAACATAGCAGACCTGAGACTGGTGCTATTTGAAAGGTCATTGGGCCACTTATACCATAGGGATTCATCCTCTGGGAACCATGAATAACTGGAGCAAAATTGTTGAAAATCTTGCAAATAGTTTGGAAAAAAACTGATAGTGCCACGAGACTTGAGAAGAGGTCAAGGGGCCATTAAAACTGCTAGAAAACTTGGGCGAGCCAGCCAGGAGTACATGAAACAGTAATTTAACTCAAAGTATAATTACCTGATTCAGCTCTATCAGATTCCACCGGTATAATCTCGATCCTTTAATTCTCTTTAGTTCAAAACCAAATATGGAAAACGAATAGTCCATGTGACTGTGACGGTGAATGACACCCTCTTCAACTCGACCAACGGCACCCAGGAGGTGATGGACATTACCCGGGAGGAAGTGATCCCAGTGGCGGGTCATGTGAACGGGGTCAACGCCCTCGGGCTGGTGGTCTTCTCCATGTGCTTTGGTCTAATAATTGGCAACATGAAGGAGCAGGGCCAGCTCCTGAGGGATTTCTTCGACGGCCTCAATGAAGCGATCATGCGCCTGGTTGCCATCATCATGTGGTAAGACCTTGCTTTTGGTGAACAAATGTTACCGTTACACTTATCTTCAGTAACTCACTGTTTCTCTTCTCCTCTCAGGTATGCTCCCATTGGCATCCTGTTCCTGATAGCAGGAAAGATTGTGGAGATGGATGATCTGACGCAGATGGGCGGCCAGCTGGGCATGTATACCATCACAGTTATCATCGGCTTATCGATCCACGGAGTTCTTATTCTTCCCACTCTTTATTTTGTTATCACTCGGCAAAACCCCTTTATCTTCATCGCTGGGCTCCTGCAAGCTCTGGTAACAGCCCTGGGGACCTCCTCCAGGTGAGTCGTGTCCAACACCACCACACTTCAGCAAATTAATCACAATTATTCCCTTAAAAAAAACAGTCTAGCATTTGAGAAACTTGTCTGTGGCCAAACCTAAAACCTGTTTTGTGTCAGTATGCTTCAAACTGAAAATAACGACTGCTCTGTTGTATTGGGTCTGCGAAGATCCTTCCTACCATACCTGTGTATGATGGCAACTGGCAAAATGAGCTACAGAATGTCAGGTGTAGTGTTGACCAATGAAATGACCCCTGCCTCGTTGCGGGTGCGTTCGCTTTACTAGAGTGTCCCTACGTCATCAGATAGCATATTGAGCAGCGCACCTACTACAGATGGATGCCTGTTACTTGGTTGTGTCTAGAAGGTAACCCGCAAATTGCAAAAACTTCAGGGTCCCGGGGGAGCTGGAGCCGATCCCAGCTGACATTGGCCGAACCCTGGACAGGTTACCAGACTATCACAGGGCTGACACATAGAGACAAAAAGACCCTCTTGTTTTGAGGGTCGCAGATAGAGCTAACCACTGCACCACCGTGCCGCCCCTTGCAGATTCAGTGATGGTATTTTAATAGTGCAAAAAGCTTACAAACTAGTAGGAACAGCAGGCAAGAGAGGTAACAATAAGTTCCAAGTGTACGTAACAGCAAGCCAAACATGTAAAGCTAAGTTCACACTACACGGCCTGGCAGCCGAACAGGAACGGGGCAGGAAAACTCTAGTTGACGGCCTGGGAGCAGGGCAGAGGCGGAGCAGAGAACCTCAGGCGGATGGCCTGGGAGCAGGGCAGAGGCGGAGCAGAGAACCTCAGGTGGATGACCTGGGGACAGGGCAGAGGCGGAGCAGAGAACCTCAGGTGGATGGCCTGGGAGCAGGGCAGAGGCGGAGCAGAGAACCTCAGGTGGATGGCCTGGGAGCAGGGCAGAGGCGGAGCAGAGAACCTCAGGCGGATGGCCTGGGAGCAGGGCAGAAGCGGAGCAGAGAACCTCAGGCGGATGGCCTGGGAGCAGGGCAGAGCGGAGCAGAGAACCTCAGGGGGACAGACCGAGGGCAGGGCAGACGAGCATAACCCCTAAGGGGGAAAGCCCGGAGACAGGACAGACAGGCAAAACTGAGTTAGGCGTCGGCAAAGGCAGGACAGATGCGGTGGGCGGCGACAAAGGCGGGACCGCATCGGTGGGTGGCGGCGAAGGCGGGATCTCTTTGGAGGTCGAGCAAGTTTCTTTGAACCGATTTTTAACCTGTTTCCATTCTTTCATCTCTCAGCTCGGCCACGCTCCCTGTCACCTTTAAATGTCTGGAGGAGAACAACAAAATCGACAAGCGAATCACACGTTTCGTGCTGCCTGTGGGCGCCACCATCAATATGGACGGAACGGCTCTGTACGAAGCACTGGCAGCCATCTTCATTGCCCAGGTCAACAATGTGGAGATGAACTTTGGTCAGATCATCACCATCAGGTAAAAATTAACAAAAGAGGATAATAATAGATTATGCTGTTGTGAATAAGAAATAAGAATTTTAAAAAATTCAAATCAGCAGTAACAGACATCGTATGTGTCTGCTTTTCTTCAATCAAGTATTACAGCAACTGCAGCCAGTATCGGAGCCGCCGGCATCCCTCAGGCAGGCCTGGTCACCATGGTGATTGTACTGACCTCTGTTGGACTTCCTACTGATGACATCACTCTCATCATTGCAGTTGATTGGTTCCTGTGAGTAGCTTCCTGGATCATGAACATGTGAAGCACAAGTTTGCCTCCGGGCAGTTATTTTAACTCTAACCATGATATTTCAAAATTTAAATTTCAGGATTTCAAACTTCTCCAAACAATAATCCATTACAACATACATGTGAAATGCGGTAACTTTAACTTAGATCCCTACATGAATCATCTCCGTCGTCTTAAAGGTCAAAAGCAGATCTGTTTCTACTACCACCTAGTGACACACTTCTCCTCTCTCCCTGGAGTCTTGTTCCACATCTTCCCTTTTGTATTGAATATTTTTTGCGATGAGTTTTAACATAGAAACATAATTAGGTTTCCCAAATTAATCATTTCAATTAGAATACCCTTCCCAGAAATTACTCAGCTAACTGGGGTAATAAGAAAAAAAAAAGCCCTTCTCTCCTTTAACTGGGATGGACCAAATACGAATGTCTGTCAAAGCACATGAAGACAGGCCCTTCTCACGCTGAACCGAAGAATGTATAACGTTTAATGAATATAAGCCTGTATGTTCTAAAGCTGTGTTTTTATATAAAGCAAGATTATCAACTTACTCCAGTGAATCAGGCTTTGTTTTAAATAAGTCTGGCCTTCAGTTACCATAGAAACTTTCCTCGAGACTGGTCTGGTCAAAAACAGTACACTAATAAGACAGTTAGTTTTAGGGATTCATGGGTAGCTCGCCAGGTATCCAGGTGGCCCAGGCAACACCTGACCGGACAACACAAAAACCTGACCTATAAAAACATCACAAGGAATTATTATTAGCATTTATTATTTCTAAATTCTTTGTTGTGCAACATTACAAGTTGTCATGAATCTCATTGGAAAAAGTCACTCGATTCAACTGTTATCAGGCCATTAAATAGGCGTTATCAGTCGCTATAAGCCCCATAGATGTGGGTCAGTAGGGGCCTACTATGTTCGTAAAAGTGAAACTTAAAAGCAACACTTTCTAACATGTTGTAAAACTGAATGAAACATTGCATTTTAAACGCAAACAAAAAGGCTTCTTTAGGTTTAGGCAGCAAAAACTACAACTTCTTTATGTTTAGGCAATAAAACTACAACTTCTTTATGTTTAGGCAATAAAACTACAACTTCTTTATGTTTAGGCAATAAGACTACAACTTCTTTAAATTTAGGCAATAAAACTACAACTTCTTTAAATTTAGGCAATAAAACTATAACTTCTTTATGTTTAGGCAATAAAACTACAACTTCTTTAGGTTTAGGCAACAAAACTATAACTTCTTTATGTTTAGGCAATAAAACTAAAACTTCTTTAGGTTTAGGCAACAAAACTATAACTTCTTTAAATTTAGGCAATAAAACTACAACTTTAAATTTAGGCAATAAAACTAAAACTTCTTTAGGTTTAGGCAACAAAACTATAACTTCTTTAGGTTTAGGCAAAAAAAACTTTAACTTTAAATTTAAATTTAAGGAAAAATGCTGAGTTTTGGGTTTAAATAACTACGAACACAAAGACAGCTACACATTGTTGGTTTCACACGGGATGCGAACTCTTGTCTCCTGGGTGAACTACAGCACCTGACTTCCGCTTCTGCTCCTGTCATAATTACTATGTTCTCTAAAGGTCGCGGTTGCGTTCTTTTATACCTGCTTTCGGTGATCTTATATGTGAATAGATGATAAAACATACTAGTGGGTGTAGTAGGCCCCTACTGACCCACATCTATGGGGCTTATAGCAACTGATAACGCCTATTTAATAGCCTGACAACAACCTCATTTCAGTTTCATACAACTAAATAAAGAACAAACTACCCTCAGATATAGCTGTATAGCTCGCAGAGTTAGCCCTGTACTCAGCATGTTTTCCCACTCATTTGCCGTTTTATTCTCTTTGCTCATGCTGGGGTGTAGGGACCGTCTGCGCACCACAACCAATGTTTTGGGGGATTCGATCGGAGCCGGCATCGTGGAGTTCCTGTCTCGACACGAGCTCCGCAGCAAAGACGTGGAGATGGGAAACTCAGTGCTGGAGGAGAAGGAGAGGAAGAAACCCTACAAGCTCATCTCCCAGGATAGTGATTTTGAAAATGACAAACATGCTCACAGTGAATCAAACATGTAGTTCAACCCACATCTGTTAACCTGTTCTGTTCTGGGGGAGTAGGGACCTAATTGTCAGATGTTGTTGTCAACCATTTTTTAGTCGTTATTTCACACTTTTTGATTTGTTAACATTCGTTTATTATCATGTCCTAGAAGTGAATTTCTTACATTCCTTTTTCATCCAACATTACAGCGATGACGTCCCGTAGTATATGTCATTTGTTTCAAATAGGACTGTTTTGTTTACTACTTTAATGAATATTTTAACTTCATATGACCCTCATGTAGAGGTTGAGGTGAAAGTAGGTTTAGATATGTGCAGGATGAAGGATTTAAACAGAAAGCAGTGTTTTGCTTTTGAAGATATTATGTGACGGAATTATATATTTGGACTTTTACCATTTTGTCACCAGGACATAACTCAACTTAAATTAAAAACGTATCGATATTGTCCCAACATTAGCCGGTTAATATTGTGGTTATTACAAGTTTTTTTTTATGTTTCAGTGGTACAAGCTCACAGATTCTTTCTCACACACCTAGAATTGCAAATGCATGTATTGACTGTGTGACTTTTTTCTTACCAACGTTGCTCATTTACTGTAGATATGAGACAAGTGAATATGTTTGGGTGATTAATGCATGTTAAAGCCTCTGATTTCAATATGAATCTGTGAAACAAATATTCAAGTCTTGACTGAAATTCAACAACTTTTCATGAAAACAGTTTTCTTAGTTTTTGTTTATTATAACGTCAGTGAAATAAACAGAAAAAAGCCTTTCCTGCCTGTCTCCCTTTTATTTAAAACGTCAGAGATCATTTCAGTGGATTAAATGAACAAAACAAACCCCTATTTCCTAAATTTTGCTCAGACAGTTGTTGTGTCTTGATCACTGTCTTTCTGTGAAAATATGATCATATCACACACTGAGAGGGATCCATCCAGTTCTCTGAACAGATCATCACTCTGTGTGGATAGTGCAAAGGTTAGAGACACTTACTAATAACCATGACCTCCCCTCCTTTAACAGCTACTGTCCTGAAAAGTCCCATACCAACACTGAATATAGCCATATCCCATCTGCTAACATAGAGGAGGCGGGATTTATGACCTATACTGCAGCCAGCCACCAGGGGGCGATCCAGATGTTTTGGCTTCACTTTTGGGGAGCTGTCATGTCCATAGACAGATATACGTAGACGACGCTTCAGCCCATTGCAGCGATACGTCAAATGAATGATTATTATAGAGCACATCACAATTATATCTGTTTAGATGTTTAAAAAGGAAAGAGAAGAGACAATCAGATTTGGATAATAATGCAGGTAAAGTAGTTATTAAACACAATCCACCAGGTCAATTTCTAGAAGAGGCCTAGTTGTTATTGAAGATTAATTTAATTGTTATTCAGACTATACACAGGCTAAATGCACAGCAGAATATAATGACATTGCATCTGGCTCATGAATGTAATATAAAAATGCTAAAAAACTGACTAAAGTTTAAAAAAAGTGAATTATATAAACATACTGTAAACAACAGTGAGTATATTGCACACAATGAATATAATTGCACATTAAGGAGTCTGATGTCAAATTAGCAACGTAGGATCACCTTAATGCTCTTGCCATGCTCTCCATGGAGAAGAAACTCGTCAGAGACATTTGTGACTTAAAGAAGAAGGTCATTGAGAGTTTTGCCACTCAGAAGGAGAGAAGAGCAAAATTCTTCTACAAATAAGCTGTCAAAAACATGCAGGCTTTCTCACCACATCGACTTTTCTTGTACATAGTTGTCCTCGGTCTCATTTGCTTAAATTGGTCATGGAGTCATCACAATTTAATTGAGACCGGTAAATGAATTGTTCTGTACCTGTTAACGTTCTTTTATGTAGTATTAATATCTGTGGATGTGTTGTGGTTGCGCCTTTTGAGTAAGATGAGAGAGTTTTGAAGCAGAAGTGTTGCTGGATTTTACTATCCCTACACCTCAGGGCACTCGAGTCACATGCTTATGTACATTCAGTTGTCTCAACAGCTTCAGGACTTAACAGCAGTTTTCCTAATTACACTTCCTGTTTACTTCCTCTGATCTTTACCTCAATATTGGTTTACCAAACAAAGCAAGGTCAATAGGGATAACACACTAAGTAAACATTTCTATTACATGTTATATTGTTATATTACATTAGAATTGGATTACATGTTTATTATTGTACTATAGTACATGCATAGTACTCAGATATTGTACTTCAGTAAAAGTAGCAATACTACCATGTAGAAATCCTGCATTCAAAAGCCTTCTTAAGTAAAAGTGCAAAAATATTGGCATATGAATATACTTAAAGTACCAAACATAAAAGTACACATTATGCAGAATAATGTATATTATTGGATTATACTTATTGATGCATTAATGTGTTCATTGCTTTAATGTTGCAGCTGGTAAAGGTGGAGCTCATTTTAATGACATTATATACTGCTGGGTAGTTTAATCTAAAATAATGCATCATTTATTTGTTGATTATATTTTGTATTAACAATCTAAATCTGTAAAGTAACTAAAGCTGTCAGATAAATGTAGTGGAGTTGAAAGTCTAATATTTCCCTCTGAGATGTAATGGAGTAGAAGTATAAAGTATCAGAACATGGAAATACTCAAGTAAAGTAGAAGTATCTCAAAATTGTACTTAAGTACAGTACTTGAGTAAATGTATTTAGTTACTTTCCACCACTGAGTTCATGTTATACTGTTGTGTTTTTCTAAGAATTCTTTACTGCTCCTGTTGGAATAAAATAATTGTTGATTATTTAACTGTAAAGTAGTAATGTGTTTTTGATACGTTCACTTTTTTTGCATTAAATCATACCAGGATGTTTGCTGAAATTGATTGGATGTGGCACAGCCTACCGAGAAAAAGTTTCACCAACCACGCCACTGCAATATGCTGAAAGGTTATTTTGGAATTTTTGCCCAATGATGCCAAAAACGTGTTGCCTACTGAAGCTTTAAATGATGCACAGTATGTCTTATAGTGAAGACAACCTTCATGTCTGTCCTTGACGATGGAGATGTTCTGTAGTGTCATGCTGCCCCATCAACACATCAGCAGTTAAATCCTGTGTGTCATTCCTGTTGACAGTTGACACTGACTGCTTACTTGCTTGCAACAATGAAAAAAAAGCTGCGGTATTTCAGTAAAAAACATAAATTAACATGAATATAATCAAGATTTAAGGATTTTTTTTACAAAATAAAAGAAGCCCATTCACCAAAGGGAAAATTATTTTTTCTTAATCATGATTTGCATCTCATGATATGATATGAAAGAAAGATGATAAGTCATATGAAGAGAGAGGGGCTCCAGTTGTCATTTATTTTCCCTGGACACCAAAATAGGGGGAGAGTGGGGTAAGATGAGCCAATTTTTACTTATGCTGTCCTCGAGGTTAGGAAAAATGAGACAGAAGCAGAATGAAAACTTGAACCTTAAATTCAGGATCTCTCCTATCAAATGAAATGATCAGCATGCATCCATCACAAAGCTGTCTGGAAAAAATGACCTTCCCAAAAAAAGTGCTCCTGTGGCTCAACTTGCCCCAGGTAAGGGGTAAGTTGATCCGAGTCAGTGGGTAAGTTGAGCCATCGTGGGGTAAACTGAACATCTGAGTTTTTAAGTTTAAACCTCAGCATAAGTGTGTTAACAAACAGTTTCACAGTTATGAACTTGTGAGAACAAACCACCTGTGAGTTTCAAGACCATTCAACAATCAAAATATCATTCAATATTCGACTATATTCCAGTCGTCAAGGTTGCAGTGAAATATGAACTGTTGCTCCCTCCTTGCAGTTCCTCCAGCCTTTTGAGGTTGAGGTAGCTCCTTCAGCACATCACTCAGTGGAAAAGATGCCTCATCCTTTTCCTTGAATACAAAGGTGGGCTTCTCACGTCAAGTGTTCCCCCGGATTCTTCTGAGAAATCTTGCACTCACTTCGTTGCCCTCCAGGCTCTCAACCAAGCCAATGTAATGGTAGCTTCTGCCTTTGGATACAAAGTTTACTATGACAAAGTCACCAACTGACAGATCTGAGATGTCTGATTCACTTCTCTCATCATTAGAACTCTCATGTTCAGAAGTGTCATCAAATGGGATGGCATCACACTCTCCTCAGAACTGCTGTACGCTGTGATTTTCGTCTTGGTCTTTGGTTTGACCTAGGCCTACCTGCTAAACCCTGCTCTTTCCAGTTGTTGGGGACAGGAAGGTTGTTCTTTCTGCCAATTCCAATGCCAGTTCACAGCATTTCTTTGGAGTAAGGCCGTGGAACTGTTCAGCCAGCTTTTTGATATGGTCTGCAAGCTCCTTCTCTACCTCCTTTGTGAGGACCCTCTTTGCCTCTGCTGTTCCACTATAACCAACTGTTTTTACTTCCTTTATCTCCCTCTTCTATAAAGGTTAACACATTAAAAAATCAAACCAAGTTGTGTAACACTCAACAGTAATACCATTTTATACATCAGAGAATTAATTTGGTTAATTTATGGTGGGGTAAATTGAGCCAGTGGCTCGGAATAATAGTAGAATATTAGTGAGCCAGTGGCTCAACTTACCCCATAACCTTTGGCTCACTTTGCCCCATAGCTACCAATTTGGAAAAAATGGCCCAGTTTAGCAATTCAGGCTAATCTTTAACGAAGGGATTAACATGGTGTTATATCTTTAGTAAATCACCAACATGTATCATATATTTTTTTAGACCTGGATAAATTTGCTTTGACCTAACAGTCATTATTCCTGACATGCAGAAAATTTACTTTGACAGGGAAAAAACTGTTTTTGGTGTAAAAAAGTACTTACTACTTCTCCCATGTGCTTCACTTCATCACAGCAAGATAGAAATGATGGGTACTCCCTGAATTTATGGTCACATGACAAAACATAATCACAGTTGCCAAGATACAGGGGGTGGGTCAACTTACCCACTGGCTCATTTTACCCCACTCTCCCCTATATACATTAGCAAAGTGTGCAAGATACAATGTTTTATTCTTCAATGAAAAATAATTGAGGTAGTAAATGTGCAAAATTCAACATGTGCAACATTATTACAGGATTAAAATAAGATGGATTGTGGTTGAGACAGAAACTATAGAGCTTTGTTTGTTCTTCAGGTAGACCTATTGTGTGTGAATTAGTGTGACACCGGGAGATGGCGACAGGGTAACGAATGGAATAAAAGCCATGAAGAAGAAGAAGCAGCCACTAGGTGAAAGAGGATCAGTCTGCTGCTGCTGAGCTTCACAACCATGTCGACTCCTACGAACCAGGACCTGGGCCGTGCGCTCTGCATCATCACCGGGGCCTCCAGAGGCTTCGGGCGGACCATCGCGAGAGAGATGTCCCGGTTGGTGAAGCCCGGCTCGGCGCTCGTCCTCACGGCCCGCTCCGGTGATGACCTGCGGGCTGTGCAGGCGGAGCTGGCCGAGTCTGAGGCCGGCAGAGCGGGCCTGCTGGTGGAGTGTGTGGTGGCAGATCTGAGTCAGATGGAAGGACTGGAGAAGGTTGTCACAGCATCTAAGGACGCTTTCTCTGAGGATATTGATCACGTTATACTGGTCAACAACGCAGGTAAGAAGCAACCTCTCACTTTTTTTTTTTTTTTTTTACTATATACATAAGCAAAGTGTGCAAATTAGCAAAGTGTGCAAGTTACTATACATTAGAAAAGTTTGCAAGTTACTATACATTAGCAAAGTGTGCAAGTTACTATACATTAGAAAAGTTTGCAAGATACTATATACATTAGCAAAGTGTGCAAGTTACTATATTAGCAAAGTGTGCATAACATACTATATACATTAGCAAAGTGTGCAAGATACTATATACATTAGCAAAGTGTGCAAGATACATTAGTAAAATGTGCAAGTTACTATATTAGCAAAGTGTGCATAACATACTATATACATTAGCAAAATGTGCAAGATACTATATACATTAGCAAAGTGTGCAAGTTACTATATTAGCAAAGTGTGCATAACATACTATATACATTAGCAAAGTGTGCAAGATACTATATACATTAGCAAAGAGTGCAAGATACTATATACATTAGCAAAGAGTGCAAGATACTATATACATTAGCAAAGTGTGCAAGTTACTATATTAGCAAAGTGTGCATAACATACTATATACATTAGCAAAGTGTGCAAGATACTATATTAGCAAAGTGTGCATAACATACTATATACATTAGCAAAGTGTGCAAGATACTATATACATTAGCAAAGAGTGCAAGATACTATATACATTAGCAAAGAGTGCAAGATACTATATACATTAGCAAAGTGTGCAAGATACTATATTAGCAAAGTGTGCATAACATACTATATACATTAGCAAAGTGTGCAAGTTACTATATACATTAGCAAAGTGTGCAAGATACTATATTAGCAAAGTGTGCATAACATACTACATACATTAGCATAAACTGGGACACATTTAGAATGTTTACGTTTAAAACCATGTCAATATTGTATATTTGTGACATCACAAATGGACCGAAATCCTAATGGCTTGTTTCAAACGCACAATTTCTGAATACGGGCTTTGTGTATTTCTCCGTATATTGAGCGTTTTGATAGTTTAACAGTATTTATATAGCACTTAAACCTGCTTTATAATATAAAAGACATGAAAATTTCACTTTTTACAATATGGGACCTTTTAACATGAAAAATCAAAAGGGAATTTTCTGTTTACAATATATGTAACGCATTGCTACGCAAATACATTTTCCATATCTCCTTTTTCTGTGTAGCTACTACAGTATTGACTTTTCCCAGTAATCTTTTACCTGCTGTTGAAATAGTAATCTAAACAGTTCAGTGTGACACACATTCAGCTAGACAAAACTGACATTCTGGTATAGTACAGTAAACAGTCAACAAACAATAGAACGAAACAGAGATTTGTATTTGATTTGACGCCGTGGTGAAAAAACATCTAAACATTTTGACCAGTATGGCTCACACGATGACAAAACCTTTCATTTTGGTGGCGTTGGTCAGTTTACTGACACATTAACTCTGTTTTGAAGCATGAAATTAAGTGTTTTGGGTGAGTTACTGGGTGGGAGCAGATCCTGGATCATGTGCTGAAGGCTATTTACTGTATTTAAGTGAGAGGAAGGATGTGAGGTAGTTAGGAAGCAGTAAATAGCCTTCAGTTATTGCGTCAGTAAACAGTAGAGATCAAGTTGAGGAAATACCAAGCACCGCCCACCAGCCGGAGCACAGCCAATAGGAACGCTCTCTCTCTGTGAAATGACCTGTGATTGGTCAAAGTCTTCTGTCACGGGCTAGATTTTTTAAAGCCTGTAAACAGAGCCATGAGGAGGTGCAGAAGTCTAGTTTCTCTCAGAACAGTGAAAACGTCTTTTAATGTTGTGATCTTGTTGCCTCCTTTTGAGAATATTTACATAAAACTAGTTGATGAAAACACTCACGAGGCATGTAGACGGAGACACACACTATTCTTAACCCCTCCTTCCCTCTTCCCAGCCTCCCTGGGGGACGTGTCCCGCTACGCCAAAAGCTTCACCGACATGGCCGAGGTGGACTCTTACTTGTCTCTCAACGTCAGCTCCTCCCTGTGCCTCACCGCCAACGTCCTGCAGGCTTTCCCACAGCGTCCAGGTCTGCGGCGCACCGTGATCAACATCACCTCGCTGTGCGCCCTGCAGGCTTTCCCCTCCTGGGTGCTGTACTGCACCGGCAAGGCCGCCAGAGAGATGATGTTCAATGTGCTGGTGAAGGAGGAGCCGGACCTCCGGGTGCTCAGCTACTCTCCAGGTGAGCAACCTTCTGTTTGTGCTC
Organism: Sebastes fasciatus; assembly: GCF_043250625.1. Classification (NCBI taxonomy): domain Eukaryota; kingdom Metazoa; phylum Chordata; class Actinopteri; order Perciformes; family Sebastidae; genus Sebastes; species Sebastes fasciatus. Next base: position 6,142,847 of record NC_133813.1, read on the forward strand.
CTCACATTCAAAGTCCAACCAGTCAGCCATGATTTGTTGGACAGTTAGAGGACTTGAATGAAGTCTTCCTAAAGGAGTCGTGAGGCTGAATTCCAGTTTTACCACATTTTAAAGTTCCCCGTACCTTTTAAAATGAAAACATACCAGCAGCTGCTGCAAGGCCGTGATCCAACTGGAAACACTAGGGCCCAGTTACAACCCTCTCACTCCGTGACGGAGTGAACTCTGTCTGTCGTCACATTCACAGCTCAATGAAGCACCTTCTTTAAGGTGGAGGGTACACTGTAAATACAACGGCCACTTCGGGACGGCAGGGAAACTATAAATAAATATCAGAATCAGAAATACTTTATTGATAGGGGTAAAAAATAATAAATATATGTTGTTTAAATATTTATAAATATACAACATTTTACAATCAAATGAACATGCCTACTGTTTTCTAGACTGGACAAGGGTATATTTGATCCTAAATACAATCTATTTACTTTAAATTGATGACATCTGTATGACAATAAAGTAGAATACATTAAATGTTTATCAGTTTGAGCAGTTTACAGTAAATGTTTGTACCGGTAGTGGAATTGGGCCAATGTGTTTGTTCTGTCCTTTCGAACCTTTGAACTCCATTCACCTCCATTCACCTCTGTCCTCTGTATCGTATCTGTCCAGGGCCTCTGGACACGGCCATGCAGGTGACAGCCAGATCCAAAACAGCCGATCCCAACCTCAGGAAGTCTTTTACCGACATGCACGCTCAGGGCACGCTGCTCACCTGTGAGGTGTCCTGTGCCAAGCTGATGAAGCTGCTTCTGGAAGACACCTACGCATCAGGAGCTCACATCGACGTCTTTGACCTCTAGATGCTAAAACTTACTCTTATTACAGATCATTTCTATGTGTGCCTTGATTTCAATTGAAACCTACCACCCATGTTGTAGTCAAGACCATCTAAACCGAGACCAAAACCAGAGTGTATCGAGACTGAGACAAAGACTTTGAGGGGTTGAGATAGTCCAGATAAGTGTGAGTCCCAGATCCTCCTCAGATTAGTCTGAAAGACCCACATTCCCATAAAAACACCCACAGAAATCAAATGAAGATTCCTCTTCCTTCACTTCTTTAATTGCCATATTCAGTGTTTATGTGTAGACATTGCAGAGGTGAATGTTATGTGTGTGAATGTTCCTTTGTTTTCTCTGAGCAATCACAGTAATGATGTTTTAATCAATGTACAGGCAGTTTAGTGATATCCCCACGGTTGAGACTAGACCAAAAAAGACATGGTGGTTGGTAACAGGATGGCCAGTCTGAGCATTGCCAAGACCAAAGTTGTGAATAATGACTGTAACACGAAACACCTCAGTTAATCATTTGCCATGTAGCAGGATGCCATTTGTAGATGTTCTGGTGCTTTACTTCAGGTGCTTCGGCTACATAATAAATCATCTCCAGCTCACACATAATGCAAGATAGCAACAATTTTACAACACATGACATCAGGCCTTGTGTAGCATTTAGGGGGATCTATTGGCAGAAATGGAATATAATATTAATAACCATGTATTCATTAGTACGATAGAGTATTAGGGCCACATCGAGATTTCGAGAATTAAGTCATAATATTACGAGAATAAAGTCTTAATTTAATGAGAATAAAGTCAGACTATTTCAAGAAAAAAAGTCGTAATATTACGTGAATAAAGTCATAACTTTACGAAAAAAATTTTATTTCCTCCTCCACAAAAGAGTCAGTTTCCCCTTCAGGTCCGTGTGGTTCTTTCTTCAGAATAAACACAGTTTCTTGCACAATCTTGTCAAGGTCCTGATACTGATGATAATGTGGTGCTGATATGCCAAAAGATGAAGTATTTCATTATTTGTGAAACCTAAACTAAAGTATAACTTCACAAGATGCTCCACGTTCCTCATTTTCACACAGGCGGCACGCTGCTCTATTTCCCCTCTAAAATAACACGTAAAATCACCGCTTTATAATATTATGACTTTATTCTCATAATATTACGACTTTTTTTTCTCGTAAACTTCTAGCTTTATTCTCGTAATATTATAACTTTTTTTCTCGTAAACTTCTGACTTTATTCTCATAGTATTATGACTTTATTTCCCATAAACTTACGACTTTATTCTTATAATATTACAACTTTATTCTCATAATATTACGACTTTTTTCACATAAACCTATGACTTTATTCTTGTAATATTAGGAATATATTCTCGAAATCTCGGATTTATTTTATTTTCCTCAATGTGGCGCTAATACTCCCTCATACATTAGTGTATAATCCCCTGAAAATACGACTCATTGTGTTTTCGTTATCTTAGAATGAGTCCTTCATATCGACATAGGGAGCGGGTCCTCTTCATGGAGTCCTCTATGTTGCTCCTACATGTTTCTACAGTAGCCCAGAACAGACAAACCAAAAACTGGCTCTGTAGGCCATATTATGCCCCTGATTACAGTACATGCATATAAAAGCACATGAAAGTTACAGTATACATCAACAAATCATACAACAAACAGGCCAAAGACATGAAGATAAGGGACAACATCATTCACACTGCTCTACAGTATGTAAAGGAAAAAGAAAGAGGAAACCTGGTACTGTATCTGTGTTGTTATTCTTTGGTTGATTTCATGTCATATTGTGATAACCGTTATTTAATGAAGTGCTTGTTTATTGTCAGAACGGTTCCCTGTATGTTTATGTTATCAGTTGTTATTGTCATTCGGATACTTATGTATTATTGTGCTCTGACCCCAATCTGTGCCATGTTAAGTCTTAACTGTGAAGTCTGGGGGTTGTCGTTTCAATGTGCCTTACAGTATGTTAATAAGATGCTATCTTTTCTGAATAGTTATATTAGTAAACAGTGATTAATGCTGCTGTAATGCTGAGTATAAGCATTTCAATATGTGACAGAAACACTCAAAATATTTTTCACACATTCCTCAATGTACGACTGATTACTTCATAAAAATGTTGATGGGAAATTTGTGCTTTATTTGTGCTTACCTAAACTTGATACTGTATATTACATAAATGCAGCATGAATGTCATCAGGTGCGGAGGTGTTCATGAAGGTGGAAGTGGATCGAATGAAGTTCGGTAACTCATTCCACCACTACAGACTACAGAGGAGAAGAGTCTAGCTGGCGACTTTGTTGTGATGGTAGTGTAGACCTGGATGAGTGAGTTCAGGTAGGCGGCAGCCATTGTTGTTGCTGTTTTGAATTTGATGCGTGACGTGTGCTGTTTTGGGTTAGTTGAAGACCAGTTGCGCTGCTGCGTTCTAGATCATCTTCATGCCTACCAGTAGGGAGTTGCAGATACATGAAAGAGGCTGCCACTTAAGGTGAGCAGCTCCGTTTCCCGTCATGTGCCTCTGACAGACGGACACAGCTGCCCCGGACCAAAATACCACAGGAGGAACCAACCCAAAGAAGGGGACGACACCCTTAGACTACCTCTACTCACCTCCCCAGCGCCTAATTTCCCACTGCTCACCCCCCTCCCCACTCTGGGGAGTTTGTACAACCTCTAGAGGGGGTAAGTTTATTTTTGGCTGTAGCAGGGTCGGGCTAAGGAGAGAGGGGGGAAAGTGCTCCTTAGAATTTCCCGAGAACTCTTTGCAGCTTGTTTGGTCCCGTATCCCTCGGCCAGTCCCACCCTCAGCAGCTTTCTCCCTCCTCTCGGCCTCCTCCTGTGTTTTGTTTAGCCAGTACAATGACTGTGGGGAACATGGAGAGCGCTGAGCTGTTTGATGCTGGGAAGAAAGGTCGAGGCCTGAAGGCCACCAAAGAGCTCAAGGCCGGGGAAGTGGTCTTCGCCGAGCCCAGTTTCTCCGCTGTGGTCTTCGACAGGTACGAGGGCTCCCCGGTTGTTGTCGTTTTTTAGACTAGATGGACAGGTAGGATCGTTTCTTACCGTGCATGTATTTGCAGATCTGGCTGACACCACTGCCGGTGTGTTGTGGACGTGTAGGTCAGGCTTCTCTGAGCTGTGTGACCTCATATCTTAGATGCCCAAAATTCTCATGACACCAGCAATAAAAAGCTGTCAAGGTGTCATGTGAGCTTGAGCTCGACATACTTTTGGATACAGTTTTCAAGAGCTAGGACGCTCTACCACAAAAATTGACACTTTGCAAGCTTTCAAAAATAATTTCATAAATTAAAAATGAATAAAACATCAGTCTTAGAGATTCTAGTGACCTCACATGTAGCATGTGGATAGAGAAATGACGATTTCCTTCTCTCTACATGCAGTAGATCAATGTCTATCGAGTCTGTATGTGCTATGATGCATTGGTCATACCTCTATTTTTTAGACCCTGTTCAAATATGCTACATGTTAAAATTGGATTATTGTGTTACAGCTGCTAAAAGGTTATTTGTATAGCAAGTGTTTTACATAAGACATGGAGCGCCTTGGTAGCTGAGTTGTTACAGAGCGTGCCATATAACCCCAACGTCCTGTGTTGGATTTCAGCCTTTGTTGTATTTCTACAAGGTCCTCTGTCAAAGGACGCTTCATAATGTCAGTGCAGATTAGAAATATATTTTAGCCCCTAGACCAGGGGTCTCAAACTCGCGGCCCGCGGGCCAATTGCGGCCCGCAAGACGATATTTTGTGGCCCCCACCTTGATATGAAAGTTTAATGTTAGTGCGGCCCGCAAATTTTTTTTTTTTTTATAAAGTTTTTTATAAAGTTTTTTTTGGGGGCATTTTTTCATTTTTATTGACAGGACAGTGGATAGAGTCTTGGAAAGGGGGGAGAGAGAGTGGATGCGGAAAGGGCCACAGGCCGGATTCGAACCCGGGCCGCCGCGGTCAGGACCAAGTCTTGTTACATGGGCGCCCGCTCTACCAACTGAGCTAACCAGGCGCCCTCGGCCCGCGAGTTTTATGTGAATGGCAGTTTGCCGTTGAAGGTCCCTTTGTTGCGCGAGCCCGAGCTGAACGAACCTACCAATCACAGCGGGGTATATGGCTCCCGGGGACGGGCAATCGGCCGGGCTTGATGCAAGCAGAGAAACATTTCACAACAACTGTGGCGGCGCCCGTGTAACATCGCATAAGCTTGATTAAAGCTTGATTTATACTTCTGCGTTGAATCGACGCCGTAGCCTGACGTGCACCTCTCCAGAAATGTAACTACACGTCGCGGCGACGCAGACCGCAACAGCTGTGATTGGTCCAGTCTCTCAGCGATGCTGAGCGGCCAGGACCAAGTTCTACTTCTCTCTGCCTCCATCTTTTCAATGTTTGTTCACACAAATCCACTCAGATATATTTTCTCTTTTCGGCGTTGCAGTAATATCAGTAGAAGTTCTGTGGTTCAACAGTTATTAGCTCCAACTCCGCTCAGTTTCTGTTTGTAGTACAAGAAGAAGAAGGAAACTCATAGAGACGCCGCCGCCAACTAGCGGTTTGGTGGTGTAATTGCAGAGCAACACAAACACAGCAGGCACAACTTTATTGCGGAGTGACACCAAGTGGAATGAATATATATCTTGTCTTTTTCAAAGCCTGCAGTGAAGAGAAAGGTTGGTGACGAGCACAGACAATTTCAGGAAAAGTGGGAGACGCAATAGAGGCCATGTTCAGAAGAACCGTTCATGTTCTTCAATGTTCCATTCATGTTCAGGACAGTTCATGTTCAGAAGAACCCATTCAAGTTAAAGAACTGTTAATAATGACGTTTGAGAAGATTGTTGTTTTTTTTAACAAAGTTTTTTTTGTGGAATACCTGATGCGGCCCAGCCTCACCCAGACTCTGCCTCCAGCGGCCCCCAGGTAAATTGAGTTTGAGACCACTGCCCTAGACCATTCAGTGGTCTGGTCTGTCAAAATGAGAAAGTTTGTGACCCTGCAGCCATGTTGAGATCTCTTGAGGAAATACCAAACACCGCCCACCAGCCGGAGCACAGCCAATAGGAACGCTGTCTCTCTCTGAAATGACCTGTGATTGGTCAAAGTCTTCGGTCACGGGCTAAAGCCTGAAAACAGAGCCATGAGGAGGTGCAGAAGTCTAGTTTTCTCTCAGACACTTGAATTACAATATGCTGAAAGGTTATTATGGAATTTTTGCCCAATGATGCCAAAACATTGTTGCCTACTGCAGGTTTAATAATTAACTATTGTAACTAATATGTTCCTTATTCTAATGATGTTATTTTAAGATGTTCCAACAATTAGTTTGACTTTGTTGCACATTTTGTCTCATGTAAAACTTCTCCCCTGGACTTCTGTCTTCAATTTGCATTTCTTTTTCAGTAATGTAATGCAGCTGCAGTTTTTTGCCTTCTGCAACATGCACATTGCACACAGTGTTCTGGACTTTTTCTGTAAATAGTTGGCAGCCGAGTGCAGCCCGGTTTATCTATGTGCTGGAATGCCAGACACAGATCTGGTAGCGTCGTCTTTGAGCCATATAAGAGCGAGTAGCTGCAGGACGTTGGCTCACTGAGGGCGTCCAGCACAGTAGGCATGCACTGAGAGGATCTGCCTAATGTAGGAAAGGAGCTGTCCAAAACTACAGCGAGAGAACAGAGCGTGCGTGTGTCTGTTTGTGTGAAGCTGCACAGGGCTTTGCTGCGTTCTAACAATCATCAGAAGCATTAACACGTCTGTTCACTGTTCCTTTGGACTGAATAAACTGTTTACACAGACAGACAGACGGACTCTGTTCACTCACACAGTGCGAGCTTCTGTCTGTCGTCAGCATCCAGTCAGCTGAAGATATGAGGATAGAAATGTAATCATGTTTGCAAGCTCCATTTACTTCTCTTAACTTTTTTTTAAAACAGAGAGCTGTGATGATATTTTATTTATGATATTTATGTGCATGTATATGTGTCTTGTTCATACACACTGTATATTTAACAATATTACATAGATAGTATATAGAATAGTTTATAGTATGCATATTGTGAGGGAGCTGCAAACCATCCCCCTCTCTAAGATGGAAAAAGACACACACGTGAATTGACTGTGTTAAGTTCAAGAAAACAGACTGATACAGGAAATTCAGGTTTATATGTTGTGTTTTTATTTTGGGGAACTCTTAAGAAATAGTACTTCTGAGGGAGTGTTTGATGAAATGAATAAATACATTTTAAATAAAAAATAAATACAAAAATAAATAAATAAAAAAAAATAATAAAAATAAATAAATAAAAGGGAACATTAATGTGTAAGTCTATTTTTAATATTATTTTTGGTACATTTAATGGCATATTAATTTATTTTTTGAGTCATTTATTTATTATTTATTTTGGCAGCTTCTGTCATCCTTGCAAAATGTTCTGTTTCGAGTGAGCTGCACTGACTAACTTCTTTCCACTTGGGTTTTTTGCCTCTTCAATCACTTTCGTCTTCTTTGGTGCTACATCTTCACAGGGGCCTCTCACTGCAGATGTCACTGAAAGATGATGTTTTCCATGCACCTGCAATGTTTCTATGTTTTGTCTGTTTCCCTCTCAGTTTGGCCACTCAGGTGTGCCACAGCTGTTTCCGGCACCAGGCCAAACTGCACCGCTGTGCCCAGTGTAAGTTTGCCCATTACTGCGACCGGACCTGCCAGACTGCATGCTGGGACGAACACAAGCAGGAATGTGGTGCCATCAAGAAGATCGGCAAGGTGCCCAGCGAGCACGTTCGGTAAGGACAACTGGGAGAGGAAGCTGCAGGAGACAGATGAAATGAAAGTTGTATGAAACCACCCGATTCGACTGTTATCAGGCCATTAAAGAGGCGTTATCGGTCGCGATAAGCACCATAGATGTGGGTCAGTAGGGGGCCTACTACGCCTACTATGTTGTAAAAGTGAAAGTTAAACTTAAAAGCAACACTTTCTAACATATAAAACTGAATGAAACGTCACGTTTTGAACACAAACAAAAAGGCTTCTTTAGGTTTAGGCAACAAAAACTACAACTTCTTTAGGTTTAGGCAACAAAAGCAGTTAAGTTTAGGGAAAATCATTGTGTTTTGGGTACCCTTATGAAGTTTCACACTGTCTATAATACAGCTTCTGCTCCTGTCATAGATACTAGAGTCGCTAGAGGTCGCTGTCGTGTTCTTTTATACCTTCTTTCGGTGATCTACCATGTGAATAGATGATAAAACCTACAAGTGGGTGTAGTAGGCCCCTATTGACCCACATCTATGGGGCTTATAGCGACTGATAACGCCTATTTATTAGCCTGACAACAGCCTAATCAGTCGGCTGATGAAACTGACTTGTATAATACTGCAAGGCAAGAAATCATAGCAACCTGAGGTCCTGTTTTGCAGAACAAGGCGTTCTCCTTGTCTCAACTCTGATACGGTGTAAAGTCAAGTCAGGTCAATTAATACAGCCCAAAATCACACAACACAAATTTGCCTCAGGGGGCTGAACAGCAAATGTTAGCTCCTGAAAAATAGGAAGAAAATAATCACAAGAGTGATGGTGACGTTTCCTCAGCGAGAACTTTACTCTAATGCTTTTACAAAAATACAACAAGAGGAAATGCATCTTTTTGTAGAGAGTACATACCCTTCTTCTGTTACACAGTATTTACCTGATTATATTAATCTGTGATGATTTCATATGTGAATTTTGAGACATTTATTTTGCCTTTCTCCCTGTAATTCTGAACATCGTGTGATGCATCATAGGCATCAATCAATCAATCAATCAATCAAGAGGATGACTAGTCACAGACTGACTACAAAGCATTGTGCTGGTGTAGTCTAGTACAGTATAGGATTCAGTGGAGGACACATGAACTGACCAATATCTGATAGTGCCAGCGATGTCTCTCTCTTTCTGTCCAGTCTGGCTGCTCGTGTGCTGTGGCGTACACACAAGGACACGGGCATTGTGTCAGACAGTCAGCTGATCTCCGTGGACCAGCTGGAGGACCATGTGGCCGACCTACCTGAAGAAGAACTCAAGCGGCTCAATAATGACGTGCACACCTTCCAGGAGTACTGGTCTTATGGAAGAAAGCAGCACTCCGTCGACTACATCTCTCACATCTTTGGCATTGTAAGAATGAATGTCTCATTATGCATTACTGATGTAATCTGTAATGCATCTGTAATATTATATATGTTTGTAATCTGCACCAGGACTAAAGACAGCTTCAGAAATAAACTAGTTTGTACTTCCTCCCCTCTCTCTTGTGTGTCTCTGTAGATCAAGTGTAATGGATTCACGCTGAGCGACCAGAGAGGCCTGCAGGCCGTCGGTGTGGGTCTTTTTCCCAACCTTTGTCTGGTCAACCATGACTGTTGGCCCAACTGCACCGTCATCCTCAACCACGGCAAGTAGGTATCCAAGCTACTGCTCCTTTAAAATCTCTGTGTAATTATCTAATTATTATTAGGGGCCGGGCAGCTATGCTGTCTTTGTCAATATTCTTATTCTGCTGCATCTTCTTCTTCTTCTTCATCTTCTTCTGTTGCTTCTTCTTCTGTTACTTCTGCTTCTTCTTCTTCTTCTGCTGCTTCTGCTGTCACTTCTTCTTGTTCTGCTGTTGCTTCTGCTTCTTCTTCTGCTTCTTCTTCATCTTTCTCAAAATGCCCGGCCCATCCCGCAGCTGCACAGCACCTATAATTACTATTATATCTAATAATTAAATAATTAGGTATAGAACTTTATTTAGTATTATATATTATGTGAGCACAACATAAAGTACAATAGTAAAACTAGATTTTGTGGACCAGCGTGACTCGTTGATGCTTTATTTTAAACAAAAGACCAGCGTAACTTATAAATGTTTGGATGAACTGACTGTCGCTTTCTTTTGCAGCCAGTCAGCGTTGATTTCTGCTCTCCACTCTCAGAGGAGGTACGTATTGCAGCTGATCAATATCTATATATGATATGATGAGGCTATAACATGGCTGAAACATGCGTGTGCTAAAACTATACAGAACACAGATCATGACCTATAGCAACATTTGTTTCAGGACCACTCAAACAACTTAGCAATCAATTGAATCAACTTTCAACTTGTACTGATTTGATCAGTAATATCGTGGGATTTGCTGCATCCAGTGCAGCAGAGGAGTACCATTAAACCATGCATTATCAGATCCAGAAAACCAGTCTGGTCCTCCTCTGTTCAAGGATTGAGCTGCGAGCTGTGGGTAAAATCCCAGAAGGTGAGGAGCTGACCGTCAGCTACGTGGACTTCCTCAGCCTGTCTGCTGACCGCCAGAAGAGGCTGAAGGAGCATTTCCACTTTGAGTGCACCTGCCAACACTGCAGCCAGCACATCAAGGACGACCTGATGATGGCTGCCGCAGAGAACAAAGTTGGCTTTACATACGATAACAGTCACACAAAATACAGAATCCTTTTCTTTATTTCACTTTTATGATTATGATTCAAACCGTATATTCCTGTTAGCGGTGTTGTCCCTGTGTCTCCCTCTCAGCCCTCTGCTGATAAGGTGAAAGAGGTGACCGCCTTCAGTAAAGAATGTCTGGACAAGATCGACAGGTCCCATATCAAGAAGGATTTCCACGAGGTACACAACACTCAGCTGTCTGCATTTCTTTCTCTCTTCATCACGCTTCACTGTCTTTCCCCTGTACTGTACTGTACTCTGTCTGTCCTCTCTCAGGTGGTGAAGTTGTGTCACGAGTGTCTGGAGAAGCAGGAGAACGTCTTGGCGGACACTCACCTGTATCAGCTGCGTGTGCTCAGCGTTGGCAGCGAGGTGCTCTCATACCTGCAGTGCTTCTCTGAGGCTGCAGACTACGCCCGCAGGATGGTGGAGGGATACATGTGAGTGCTGCAGGGAGAGAGTAACTAGTGCACATTAACCATGACACTAGGTATCCTGCAGAGATCAGTATGAAGTTATAGTTAAGATTCATGTATAAACTCCCCATGTTCCATTTATATTTGCATAGAAACCCCCTATTTCACCATAGATTACCGTTGAAACCTTTAAAACTTTGGAGTTGGGAAAGAGAAACCTCAATGTGTTCACACCTTAATACAAAATATAATAATCATCTAGGTGTTTGAATGATGCTGATATATTTCATCATATATTAGGTCAAAATATTTTATGTTTTGTATGTGAAATCTGTAATTTAGGAGTGTGAGAAGTGGATACATTTTGCATATCGCAATATTGATATATATTGTGACAAAGTAAATTTTTTTAGGTTTAATTGGTTAAAAAACGAGGCAACACTTCATTTTACAGGTCCGCAAATTTCATGGTAATTAGGTGATAATTAGAAAGTAGCCTATTTGAAATTTCTTTGGAATAACTGCCAAATTACCCCAATATTTACGTACAAATTTATCGAAAATTACTTTATTATGAACATTATTTATCTATTATCTATTTCCCAATAGCTGGTAATTTATTTAATACATTTCCCAGGAAAAGAATACAAAGTTAATAGATATGCTTTATTTCCTTGTCTGCTGATAAATAGATAATAATTAGCAAATAACTTCTTTGAAATTTCTTAAAAAAACTCCCTGAATCATGACATTAGCTACCAGGTTACATTTATGTAGACAATAAGTCACACAATGGTGAGATTTGTTCCTGATCAGAAGTGTCTTCTATTAGTTTTCCACCTCCGATGAAGAGCAGCACACAGCCGCTTCTCAAGCCTAAGGACCCTATTTTAACCATTATATGCTATTTTAGCATAAATAATGTTTATAATAATTTTTTTTTGATAAATTTTGAGTTAAATATTGGGGTAATTTGGCAGAAATTCCAAAGAAATTTCAAATAGGTTTCTTGCTAATTTTCACCTAATTACCATGAAATTTGTGGACCTGTAAAATTAAGTGTTACCCAATATTGATATATATTGTGACAAGTACATTTTTAGGTTTAATTGGTTTAAAAACTATTAAGTGCATTTGTGTATCAGGCAAAAACCTCAATAACGTCCGGCCACTTTAAGCTGCGAGGCCACTGTACTGTAGCTTTTGGGAACGTTACTCAAACAGGAGGAAATTTGTTGGGGACTATTTAAAGCAGTGTATTAATATACATTTGATGCTCCAGTGAGTATTATTGGCTCATTGGTGTGCTTTTAAAAGTCTGTGGACGACTATGTAGCTCTATGGCACATAAGATATATCAGGCTTTGAATACAGGATACATTCATTGTTGGTTTGGGTCTCTTCATGGGACTTTTTGTTTCTGCAGAAAGCTTTACCACCACAACAATGCCCTGTTGGGCATGGCCATCATGCGGGCAGGCGTCACCCACTGGCACGCAGGGCAGATAGAAGTGGGTCACGGCTTGATCTGCAAGGCCTACGGCATCCTCATGGTCACCCACGGACCCAACCACGCCATCACCAAAGACCTGGAGGTACACTATGCAGTAGTTTTCTTTTATGTATCGGGCTGTGACTTGTAGCGTAATAACTACATATTGAAAATATAGTTTCTACAAACTGAGTGGTAACATTGGAAGTATTATTTAATTCTCCCAGTAATCTTGCTTTTTTTTTTATGCCTTCAGTCTATGCGCACGCAGACTGAGATGGAGCTGAAGATGTTCAAGCAGAATGAGTCTGCGTACCACACCATGAGGGATGCTGCTCTGAAGACCGGCAGCTCTTAAGCCGATGCAAAGAGCAATAATCACTGATGATACCCTGTTCTGTTAAAATCAACATGTGCAGATGTAACACAGTATGTATCATGTACAGTATCTACAATTAAAGTGGAAAGACAACATGTTGTGATCACTTACACACAAACGAAAAGCATTCCTGACAACCAGGCTTGGAGCCAGGATTTCAGAGATACTGAGGTCACAAGTTCACCTGAGGCAATCAAATCACCTACTACTGAATACTTGACATACTATACTATGACTTTTTGTTATTTTTTCGACATACTATACTATGACTTTTTTTACTTTTTCGACATACTATACTATGACTTTTTTTTTTTTTTAACTTTTTTTCCAACATACTATAATATGACTTTTTTTTGCCTTTTTTCGACATACTATACTATGGTTTTTTTTTTTACTTTTTTTCTAGATACTATACTATGACTTTTTTTTCATGGAATCTTTCAAAATACTATACTACGACTTTTTTTTCATGAAATTTTTCAACATACTATACTATGACTTTTTTTCATGAAATTTTGACATACTATAATTTGACTTTTTTTCATGGAATTTTTCAAAATACTATACGATGACTTTTTTCATGAAATTTTTCAAAAATATTATATTATGACTTTTTCATTAAATTTTTCAAAATACTATACTATGACTTTTTTTCATGAAATTTTTCAAAATATTATATTATGACTTTTTTTCATGAAATTTTTCAAAATACTATACTATGACTTTTTTTCATGAAATTTTGACATACTATAATTTGACTTTTTTTCATGGAATTTTTCAAAATACTATACGATGACTTTTTTCATGAAATTTTTCAAAAATATTATATTATGACTTTTTCATTAAATTTTTCAAAATACTGTACTATGACTTTTTTTCATGGAATTTTTCAACATACTGTACTATGACTTTTTTTCATGAAATTTTTCAAAATATTATATTATGACTTTTTTTCATGAAATTTGTCAAAATATTATGTTATGACTTTTTCATGAAATTTTTCAAAATATTATACTATGACTTTTTTTCATGGAATTTTTCAACATACTGTACTATGACTTTTTTTCATGAAATTTTTCAAAATATTATACTATGACTTTTTTTCATGAAATTTTTCAAAATATTATATTATGACTTTTTTTCATGAAATTTTTCAAAATACTATACTATGACTTTTTTTCATGAAATTTTTCAAAATATTATATTATGACTTTTTTTCATGAAATTTTTCAAAATACCAGATGATGACTTTTTTTCATGAAATTTTTCAAAATATTATACTATGATTTTTTCGACATACTATAATTTGACTTTTTTTCATGAAATCTTTCAAAATACTATACAATGACTTTTTTTCATGAAATTTTTCAAAATACTATACAATGACTTTTTTTCATGAAATTTTTCGACATACTATACTATGACTTTTTTTCAGGGCTGGGGCGAAGCTAACATCAGCTGGCCTGGCTACTTGAGGCAGCTATAAAGTAAAAATCACTCAGCTGAGATATTTCAAACATGAAAAACCACATATTTATTTGAAATATTGAAGTACTGTATTGACAGACATATCCTATTAAATAGGAGAGAAAAAAGGCAGAATCTAAGGAGGAAACCCAAACATTATACAAACAGTATCAAAAAGTTGAAAATAGAAGCTCTGTGCATCACTGCTGCAGTATCTCATCAGATCACAGTGAGCCCTGAGAGGCCGTCTGTTCATGGGCATCTGCATAGAGGTCAAAGGTCAACCAATATCAGGGTCCCTGCTCACTGAAGTAGTGCGGATAGCTTTTAGCTGAAATATGTGTAAGTGTTTTAATTAAAATGACACTTCAGGGGTTTGATAAAGTGTTTCATCCACTTCACTTTTTCAAATTTGTGTTGTGCTAAATTTAAGATCAATGTTTCTGTGCCGCTGTGCACACAACACCCTAAAGTGAGATAACAGACTATTATTAGACTATTTTTGTAGAATTACAGAAACAGGAACACAGATATCCCTCATTAAATAAAAACATATTCAAAGTAAAATTTAAATTAATTCAATCCATAGCACAACAAGGACAAAATGAAGAGGTTTGAATATTTTCCAAAGCCATTGCATATAAGATATATTAACAATACGTTACTGTACATTACTGTTTTCCAGTAAAAATCCATTTGAAAAATCACACATCAAAATGATTTAACCTTAAATGAGATTTCAGACTAATTCATACAAAGTACCAAATCTCAGATCAAACAATAAAGTGACAGCTGTTTTCTCCTGAATCGCTCCGTCTCTTCTTCCGTCTCATTGAACAACACAGAGCTCGGTGCCGGACTCATTGTGAGCCTCTCCCGTCCCGTCTGCGTCTCTGTGAGTCCTGCTGTGCTCGTCTGACACTCTGTCCGACCTGTATGAATGGGGCTCCAGACTCTGCCTCAGCTCCATGAGCAGCTCTTTGCCGTCACTCGATGGCAGGTTTCCCAGGTAGTACTGAGGAGCCAACTCCACAAGCCTACGGTAGAGAGGTGTTTCTTTAGATTGGGCTTTTATAGACAACGATGAGCAACGATTTCACACGGCGAAAATCCAGTTAACTTGCACATTTACAATGTTACGACGGTTTGACTCACATCTGAGGGTGGACTTCGGAAGCGATGCGGATGCAGTTATCGCAGGAGATGGTGAACTCGTGGTAGAGGACCCAGCTCGGGGGACTGGGGCACGGCTGGCGACACCGGTAGGACGAGAAGGGATGCAGGTGAGCCACGTGGCGGTGAGTTAGCAGGAGGTAGTTACCTGAGCCGTCCACATCGTGAGCCACCTGAACAGGTTAAGAACAACATTTATCATCAGCAACAAAGTGCAAAAATATATCACTCAGTTTTAAGAAAACAGGGTGTTTACTTTGAGGAAGAAGCCTGAGATGAGAGCACGCTTGATGTTCGTGCAGTTGTCTTGGCATCCGAAAGCAGGAGGAGAAACGGGAAGCTCTATTCGCTGCATCACCTCCAGCAGCTCCGCCCTGATCACCACGGCCAATCGTAAGGAGGCGTGACTGAGGAAGTTTGTCGTGCACCATGCCTCGTCCTGATTATCTGCAATTACCACACACGGACCATTCAATAACTCATGTATATATATATATAAATATATAAATAAATAAATATATAAATATATAAATCAAATATAAATAAATAAATAAATATAAAAAAATATATATAAATAAATTATATATATATATAAATCAAATATATATATATATATATATATATATAAATAAATAAATAAATAAATATATATATATATATATATATATATATATATATATATATATGTTAATGAAGCCCCAACAGTCACATTAATGCAGGGTTCCCACTGTGGCTGTCATGCTAAATCTAACAAAGTATTTATGTAATGAAGGCTGAAGAGTACGTACGCTCTATGAAGGTATTATAAATATTAATAAGAGTCATGTGGTCTCCCTCTGCGTGCATCAGAGGTCGCCAGTGTGTGATGGCGGTTTCCTCTCTGCTTGGGTCTGCTGTCACGAAG
Source organism: Sebastes fasciatus (assembly GCF_043250625.1). Lineage (NCBI taxonomy): Eukaryota > Metazoa > Chordata > Actinopteri > Perciformes > Sebastidae > Sebastes > Sebastes fasciatus. The sequence goes on from NC_133813.1 coordinate 6,159,050, forward strand.
CAGGAGGGAGCTGACAAGAGGGCAAAGAACAGATCAAATGTTCATTTTAAAAGAGTACAGAACCATACCTTTGTGAATGTGAGTTGATTGTGTCATTTTTATTGTTTACCAGACAGTAAAATGATTTTTTTAACTTACCCGTGAGCATGGCAGCTATAGTGAGCAGCTCATCAACACAGTCGTACTCGCAGGCAGCGATCAGGGCTTTGGCCAGCGGTGGCTCCAGCGGCAGCTCTGACATTATGATGCCCACCTCCGACAGATTACCATCATCGTCCAGTGCTGCCAGGTAGTCCAGGTCCTCCAGAGCCTGCATTAGAGCCTCTGGGGCTGGGAATGAGGGAGACATGGAAGAAGAATAAATATGGAGGAGAGAGAGAGAGAGAACTGCAGTGCACCTAGCTGCAAACTGCTCTAGTACACATCAGTGATCGCGGTCTGGCACCAATAAATGTCCAATAGGATAAAATGTGATGATTCACAAGGTGAAAACAAGAGCAGCGTCGCTGGTGCAGCTGGTATAAATGTCATTCAGAGTGGTCCATACCTGGTCTGTCCAGGAACTTGCACTGTCCCATGTCTGCAATATCAAGCCTCTTGAGCAACAGCACCAAGTGGCTGAGGTTTTCCTCCTCCACCCCCGGACAATGAGCCTCCTCCATCCCATCATACAGAGACTGAGGGTAAAGACGGAGACACAGACCTAAAGTCCAACAAGGAGACCACATGTAGTGAACAGTCATGATACAGTGAATTACTGTAGTTGGAAAAATGTGATTTTCAGCCATGAAGTCTATCATGTATCACCATGAAGTCATTAATAACTAAAACAGTTAGCAATGTGATACAGTAGCTGGATGGTGAAATAGGTATAAGCTGCCTATAATGGACATTTAATGACATGGATTGTTCTTATATACTTTTGTGAAGCTGGGTATACAGAAAATAAGTGCAAAGCCAAAATCTGAATTAGTTTGTGGACATGCATCGCCCTCGGGTTTTAGGAAATGTTCACATTGAACTACATCAGCTGGTAATCAGAACAGCAGCAATGAGCTTTGACCTACCTGGAAGGCGGCTGTTCACCCTTTGAGTTCTCATGTCGGCCTGGTGTTTGCTGATCGACCTCACGACCTGCGAGTTAGCTCGTATTTGTGTATTGTAAACCTGTGGCAGAATACGGGGAAACATGTCAGAGAAGGAATCGTTACACGACAGCCTGAACATGCTGATTTGATTTCCACTTTATTCAAATAACTCTTTGTCCTCTGCATTTAAGTACATATTTTAATTTTTTTTGCATCCAGCTGATTTAGCATTTACTGACTGAGCACATTAGAACAATCTGTAGTTTATATCAAAACCATACAAGCAACCAATGATCAGAGTAAATAAATACAATAGAAACATAAGAGACAGAGATATGTGGGCTTATTTTGTTTAAACAATTTGCAATTTAATCGCAACATTTTGTCATGTATGAAAACCAACTCACAGTTTTGAGTTGAAGGCCCGTGTCTATGACGTAGCGAATAGCTGGCAGGGAGAAGGAAGCCTCTGCGAGGCTATCTGAAAGGATAACCTTCCTTTTGACCCCCGGCACCGAGCCATCCGCGCCCTGGGAGCTGTCATTCTCCCTCAGCGTAGAAGCTTCGGGGTTGGATTCGTAGACCCGCTGGGTCAGCCCACCCAGTCCAGCATGGAGGGGGAGTATCCTGAGAGGACCGAGCTGAGGACTCAGAGCTACACACTCCTTCTCCAGCAGGACCACACACTCTTCTGTTTCCTACACAGAACGGGGAAGAGAGAGAGAACGGAGCCTCAGTTTGAATCCACTCTTTCAAACATCCACTCTGAAGCCCTCCACATACATTGTGAGGGTTTATGTTGTGTCGTGTCGGTGTCGTGTTAGTACACTGTGTGTGCTTCACTGAGGATTAACCAGAACAGACCAGTATCATCAGAGAGGACTTTGACTTACAAATGCAGCCTCGGCTCACACAGGCACACACGACAGGCTCCGTGTTAAATGGACACCAGGACCGATAGTGAGTCGAGGAGCAGAAGGTGCGGTGATGTTGACATAAAGGGAGTTTAATTTGCTTGAGAGAGAGTTTGATATACTTTAGGTCAATATATACACATAGCTTTGCACATGGATGGAGAACACATGACAGATACGTTGCGTTCTGTGTGTGTGTTTGTGTGTGAAACGGAGGCCTCTCAGGTTGAAGTGTCCTTGTTTCACTCCTCTACAAGACAAAGGTGGTGAAACTCTACAGCACACCACAGTGAATATTGGTGGTATGACCAGTTTTCCTTTTGTTAAATATACAAAAAGACTTCACTAGGAACTTGATATGGTTTCTACCGATACGCCGCTAAATCTATTACTGTTGCTGGACTTTAGTGACTAGTTTTACTCTAAGGGTGTGTGTTCACATCTGTAGTTGGGTTTATTTGGTCTGGACAAAAGGGGAAACATGATTTTAGTTTAATTTGGTACTTTGGAAGTTTTAAAAACTATATAGGTTTATAAAGTATGAGACTTGTACCTGTGCACTCGCCAAAAACACCATCACATCTCCTTCCTCTCCTCTTCTATGCAGATCCAGCACCATGTGACAGGCAGCAGCCGCCGGTTCCTTCCCAGACGAAAGCTCCCGGTACATTATCTCCACCTTGTTCAACTCAACAGTCTTACTGTCCCCCGTATTGTCCCCCTCCACCTTCTCACTCCCCTCTTCCCGGTCTCTGGTAGGGGGGTCAGTGAGCACGCTGTCCAGGGAGAGGTGAGGGACAGTTGGTCCCAGGAAGGTGGAGAGCCGAGGCGCCAGCGTCGGGTGAGCGAGGAGAACCACACGGAAGTTGTCCGACCTCTGCCGGCAGACGTCACACAGCAGGCCCAGCAGCACATCGGTGGGCACGGTACGCTCCTGGAGCTCGTCCAACACCACGATGCCATACTGATGCAGCAGAGGGTCGGACATCATTTCCTCTAGCAGGAGAGTGTCACTGACAAACCTGAGAGGGAAAGGAAAATAAAGAGATGAGGAAAGAGCCAGTATCCTTTAAACAAACACAGATTTTAAAGCATTTTGACAGCGAGATGGCCCAGCGGGTCAAACCTCACAAAAAACACTATCAATGGCCAGGAGCTCTGTCAAAGCGTCCTTTGACACATAACTAAGAGACGAAGTGACATGCTAAATGGCTGAAAACTATGACCTTTATGGATCTACATTTATCTATATAATCCTTCCAGAGTGCAGGAAAGGACACAGGGATCCATTTTCAGTGATTACACTGCGGCTATAACACTTTTACTGCCACCTTGGACAACAAACTGCAGGGAACAGAGAACAAAGAGTCGAGGTGTGGCTGCAAGCAAAAGAAAGACCATGCAACACATTATCGTAAAAAAAACTAGTGAAATCCAATGAAGCCGTCTACATTACCTCTGAGGAGGAGAAGACGATTCCACATGATACAGATCAGCATTGTGCTCAGACAATAAAGCAATGAATGACTCATTTCATGGATTTCCCTACAGCTGGGTCGAGCACATTTTGATATTGATATCTTGTTGAAAAAGTTGTTGCACTTGTACTCAAACCCCCCCGAGACCCGCGATCCCGACTGACTTTACTGTCTTTCAGAGGCTCTAGTAGGTTCAGTTTTAGGGCTAGAGTGAAGACACAGATATCCCACGAAACTAGAAAACCTAAGGAATCATTGGTACCATTGGTACCATGTCGGGAAGGAAGCTGAATAACGCTCCAAAGTTGAGCTAAATTTTAGCGAGGAAAAACTGGCATGGCCATTTTCAAAGGGGTCCTTTGACCTCTGACCTCAAGATATGTGAATGAAAATGGTTTCTATGGGTACCCACGAGTCTCCCCTTTACAGACATGCCCACTTTATGATAATCACATGCAGTTTGGAGCAAATAGCGCATCTGAAAACGAGAGGCATGACCCAGAACTGGGGAAAATAATAACATGTCATTATCGATATGCATTATCCATGCGCCCTAACCTGAGCAGGGTGTCGGGTGTACAGCTGTCATCGTGAGACACCCTGTAGCCCACCTCCAGACCCAGGCTGAGGTCCATCTCATCAGCCACGCGAAGGGCCAGACTCACCGCCGTCACCGAATGGGGCTGAGAACAACACACCAGGCCCTGAGAAAACTCATAGGACAAAGCGTACTCCACGCACCACTGTGGCACCTGCAGGGAGAACAGGAGGGAGAAGAAAAGAAAGACAAGAGGTCAACAAGACGAGGAAGGGGGACATGATGAGTATTTACACACAGGTTTACACAGTTGTTCAGAAGCAGTGTAAGGAGTCCAAATCATCACTATAATTTGTTTGAAGTTGTTACAGCTACGGCTGCACAATTAATCTAATATTAATCGCGATCACAATTTTGGTTTCACACAATAAAGTGAACATGATCGACTGCAATATTGACGTTTAAAATGTGTGATCCGCTCATAGAAGACTGCTGCATATCAAATCAAGCGCTTCTTAAACTAACAGCCAGCCACTAGGGGGCTACCGATAGCCGACAGCGACAGCCCGTGAATGTTGCGGCTGCAGTCCACAGTAGAAGAGTAATATACTGTGTAATACTCGTTTTAACAGAGAGCAGATAAGCAAAATGCACTGAATTCAGGTGAAGAAGAACCTTATTTTAAGTCTTATTTAATGCAGAAATGTGTTAATTAGCAGGACAAGCTGAAAGCACAACGTGAAAGTGAAAGCAGTTCTCTGTTTATTCAATTTTGGGTAAAATATTTTGGTACAATTTCTAGGAGATGCACTGTGGATAAGGACCAGTCTTATTTTGATACAAAGATGTGTACATTAGCAGGAATGTAACACACCATGGAAGTGAAAGCAGCACTCTGTGTGATTAAATGTGAAAGTGCAATACAAATATTTTGTCCCTAAAATCTATGATTAATTGTGATAAATAATCGTGATCTCAATATTGATCAAACTAATCGTGATTATCGTGTTGGTCATAATCGTGCAGCCCTAGTAACAGCTGCAAGGAAATATTACAGGTTGCATACGGTTGCCTATTTACACATCCAGCCGACACAGAGCAATGTTAGCATTCATCTGGAGTTGTGTTTATGTCCACTGTCTGTAAGGCCAATATTCACTCTCCTTCTGGCTCTGCTTTGGTTTCTACTAACTCTAGAGGAAAATATCCAGACACAAGGTTGATGAGAGCGTTGAGACTGAACCAAAACGGTGAAGTTACCGGCCAAAAAAATCAGAACAGTGAGCTAAAATGAGCTGAAATGCTCTGTAGTACCTTTAAATCCAACAAACATTTGGCAGTAAAATAAGTTTCCTTTTGGCTTCTTCCTCAAAAATAATGCATGATCTTAATCTCATCTTCAGGAATATTCAAACAGGTTGTGTGATGCAAGCTGGATCCACAACCATCAGCCAATTGTTCCATGCTTTTATCCACTTGGCTCACAGTACTGCAGGTGTTCCAGTAATAAATGAACAAGCAAGTGGAGTGCCATCCATGGATGACTGGCCAGAACAAATATACCACGGCCCTACAACAGAATAAATATTTAACCAAAGCCTGCATTAGAGCTGATGATGATGAGGACATGGAAAGGAAAAAGCTGAATCATCCATCAAACATCAAACAAACAAACAAACCCAGGAAGACGACCTCTTTGTGGAAACTAATGGGAGTTCAAGTTAAGAATAAAGAAGTCAAAGTATGCCAAATATTCAGATCTGTGTGGAAATGTAATCTCCATAGTGTTCTCTCATATTTATGCTCTAAAATATTACACTTTGAGCTAGATACCAGTTGTTCTCATTCAACTCAGAGTGAGAGTAAAGGTAGCAGACATTGCATGCAGCCAACGGTAAGAAGTGCAAAGGTCAGAGTGTCTTAACAACAGCTAATCAGTACAGCACAGTGTCACCAGAATGATAAAAGATGCAGCAGGTTAAAAAGACAAAAGAGAAAGTGTGTTTCTCCTTGAAAGACACATGCTACAGTAGCACGAAGTAAGCTGCTGATTAGAGAAGAAGGTGCTGGAAAGGGGAGCTCAGCATGTTTCTAGATGAAATGAGTGTTGAGGTTACAGCAGAACAATGTTACTGGACTGTCATTCATTAGCCTGAGGGGAGTGGAGAGCTGAGAGGCAAGGTGTAATGATAACCAGGCCATCTCAGGGAGAGTACGCGTCTACTATAGAGAGAGTAGTGAATGAGCTTAGAATGCTTAGAAGCTTAAATGACTCAAAATATAGGACAAGGATCAACACATTATCCCATTATTACTGTGTCTCATTAACCCGGTTAGTCAGGTTTCTGTGGCATGGAAACAGATCGTTTTACACAGTATTTTAAGTTCTTGAATATTCGTAGCTGTTTTTGTTAATAGACACTGGCGCATTTAAGATGTGTGCCTTATTGTGTTGCATGAAAAATGGTTTTGTGTAAAACTAAAATCACTCTTAGTAAAGTAAGGTGTTGAATAAAGTACTATTTTGTATCAGTACTGAAATCGGTAGCTTTGAGCAGAAGCAGCAGGTTAAACCACTTTTCATTCAACTTGAATAGAAGTTGGTTTATTTTATTTTTTGATAAATATTGGACTACCTTGTATCTTGAGAACTGAAGCAGCAAGTCCCGAAGTTGCACTTTTTTTTATTATTTTCAAGTAAAAGGTGTTATGTATTTGCCATTAATCGTTGCGTTTACTTTGTTTATATCCATAATTAATTTATCTCTTACAAGAATAACTTTGAGGAATCCTGACCTGCAACGTCCAGTATCAGATATTTATTTCACAGTCACACTGATTTCAAGTCATTGAATTGTATCGTATCGTATCGTATCGTATTGTATCGTTTCATATCGTATTGTATCGTATCGTATCGTATCGTATCGTATCGTTTCCTATTGTATCGTATTGTATCGTTTCATATCGTATTGTATCGTTTCATATCGTATCGTATCGTATCGTATCGTTTCATATCGTATCGCATCGCATCGCATCACATCGTATCGTTTCCTATTGTATCGTATCGTATCGTTTCATATCGTATTGTATCGTATCATTTCATATCGTATCGTATCGTATCGCTTCATATGGTATTGTATCGTATCGTATCGTTTTATTTCATATGGTATTGTATCGTATTGTTTCATATCGTATCGTATCGTATCGTACATTTCGTATCGTATCGTATCGTGTCGTATCGTATCGTATAGCTCTAGATGAGCCAAATATCATCCTTGAAATTGATACATATCGTATTGTTGTAAAAATGTATCATTACAACCTTAATGGCTAAGTATTAATATTATTATGTTGCAACAAACACTGTCAATTTAAGAATATAAAAGGTTCATGTTTAGAGTTTGACCTGGATAAATCTAGGTGATTACATACACATGTTATTTCCCCCTGTGGCCCTGCTGGTTCCTGGTTACCTGGGTGCTTTTTCCAGCTCCACTAGGTGCACTGACTAGCAGCATGCTGTGGCTCTCCAGGTGCTCCAGCAGACTCTGCCTGAGCCTCCATATGGGAAACTGACGCCTCTCCTCCAGCAGGGCGTAGTAACGTGAAGAAAAGGGCAAACCGTCGTAAGGGTTCACTTCTAGGTCTCCCAGCCCTTCCTCCTCCCCTCTTCCTCCATCGCCTTCGTCATCTAAATCCCCAGACAGGAGGGAAGATATGGACAGGGAGTCCAGGGCAGACGAGGGTCGAACCTGTGACCCGGGGGAGAGGGAGGTGGCGGAGGGCTTAGCTGCTGGTGGTGGTGATGACATCATCAGCTTGGGTAGGTGAGGGGCTGGTTCACAGAGAGGCCTGAGATCACCTACAGAGAGGCAAAAACACACGAAGCAAAGGAAGGAATCAGGGGAGGTGACGTCAGACCTGCAGTATATTAGACACACTGAAGTTAGGAGTTGCCTGCTGTGCCAATTAGCCTTTAACATTCAGCTGACAGTACAGTCAGAGGAAGCTCTGAGTCATACAGAAACAACTGAGAAGACACTTGAATTTCAGGAACCACAAACATGAATGCAAAGCAGGAGCCACAGTACTTCCTGTCTCTAGTAAACATTGTCTCCTTTCACTCAAACAGGCCCGTCATAGGAACGTGTAGCGTGTCTGGTATTTAAGTGGGGAATGCTTGACTCCACCCAGATGCCACAGACAGTGTGTGTGTGTGTGTGTGTGTGTGTGTGTTGGACAGCTGCAACAGACATGATCTGTGGAGGAAGGCCTGCTGGCACCTTACTGGCATGCTGATTTATAGAGAGGCAAAGTCCCGCCCCTAGTCAACGGAGAGAGACAATAAATATTTTTGATCCCGTTTGAATTACGCCATGAATCACACATATGATGTTTGTCAATTTAAAAGATAATTTTGCAAGTCAAGAAAGTCTCAGTTTGTCGTAATATCATTTATATGATATCTGTGTCTTCATTCTAGCCCAGGGTTCAGCAACCTTTACTATCAAAAGAGCCACTTTTGACCAAAAACAAAATCGGCCTGGAGCCGTAAAACATATTTGAGCCTCATAATGAAGGTAACACAGCCTATTAAGTCTAATGCAGTGAAGTGCAAATAAGAGGCAGGACATTGAAGAAACGTCTTGATTTGTCTGGAGGCTCCTGCTGGTTTTTCAGCAAATGCAATATGCAAATGTCTTTCAATTTGTTTTTCTGTAATTAAATCTGCCCACGCACTATTAAAGGTCCCATATTGTGCTCATTTTCAGGTTCATACTTGTATTCTGTGTTTCTACTAGAACATGTTTACATGCTTTAATGTTCAAAAAACACATTATTTTCCTCATACTGTCTGCCTGAATATACCTGTATTCATTCTCTGTCTGAAACGCTCCGTTTTAGTGCATTTCAACGGAATTGCAATGGAATTGCGTTGCTAGGCAACAGTTTGGGTCCATGTTTACTTCCTGTCAGCTGATGTTATTTACATACACTGCAACAGGAAATAAACTGGGACACATTTAAAATGTTTATGTTTAAAACCGTGTGATGATCTATATATATTGTATATTTGTGACATCACAAATGGACAGAAATCCTAATGGCTTGTTTCAAACGCACAGTTTCTGAATACAGGCTGTGTGTATTTCTCTGTGGATTAAGCGTTTCGATACTTTCACAGTATTTATATATATCACTTAAACCTGCTTTATAATATAAAAGACATGAAAATTTAACTTTTTATAACATGGGACCTTTAAGAACTTTGGCTTCTATTCTCAAATAAAAATAATTTTTAGTGTTTTAATGTTTAGTTTTCTCTCAGGCTTTAGTATCTGTAACAAAGCTTGGGTACTGCAACGGCACTAGTATGTTCTACCTTCAAACCCATCCCTAATAACAGGAGCTACAACGAGCTGCACTGAGCCACTGTGTGATGAAAACCAGGAAGCTGAAAAGCAGTGACGCATGCAGTATTAAGTTGCATTGTGACAGCAGAGGATTAAATTGATCACACTTTACGTAATTACAAATAACATACTAAACAGCAGGCTACCAGCAGCAGCAGGTTCCCAGACAGTTGTGCAGGCTGGTCCAGCTTAACAATGTACAGACACATAGCTGAAGTTCACGCTATCTCAGCAGGAAAGATACCAGCCGCAGTGAGATATTCAAAAGAGCTCTTCAGCTCAGACTCACAACAGTGAACATCACTGTCCTGCTTGACAGAAGCCAAAAACCTACTCTACAAATAGGCTTATAAGGATACTGGGAAAATAATAAATCGGTATCGGGACTGAAAAAGTTGAATCCCTACTTTGCCATTTCCTAAGTTTGACCCAGTGGGTGAAGAGAAGAGTCTTGTTTCCAAACTTCTCCTATTTCACAGATAGAGCCCAATGTTTTCCTGGGACCTATCAATGCATTAGTAATGTTTTTATACCACTCCTTGGATAGCACTACACTACCTTTGACGAGCTTACACTGTACATTGTTATTGAGACTGTGTGTATCTAATTTGAATCACCCGAGGGTGGAGCCATCAATTGTTTGTGTACAGGTCACGAGACAAACAAAAGGATGCAGTGAATGCAAATAGCTGGCTGTTTATAATCACATTACAAATATAAGTTCCTTCTCATAATATTTTTTGTGATTCCTCTGAGACACGCGGGATCGTCTAAATAACGCTCCAAAGTTGTGCTAAATTTTAGCAAGGAAAAACTGGCATGGCCATTTTCAAAGGGGTCCCTTGACCTCTGACCTCAAGATATGTGAATGGAAATGGGTTTTATGTGTACCCACGAGTCTCCCCTTTACAGACATGCCCACTTTATGATAATCACATGCATTTCTGCGCAAAAAACATGCAGTTTTTTCATGCAGTATAAATGTGTTATTTTCACCTATTCTAAAATGATTGCATACTGGGGTCCCTAAACAGTCTTGAATTACATAAAGTGGGTATCACTGTAAAGCTGAGACTCTTGTGGATCCAATGAGCCCAACTGTATTCATGTGTGATGATGTTAGTCCCCATAGTAGACATTTCATTGTAGTGAGACCATTTTTTTTAAACTTGACCTCACTGTATAAAATGACCTGTGGTGACCTCTAGGATAATCACAGCTTCATGAAACTTTACAGCCACAAACTAGAGACCTAGAGCATTCAGAGGATGGATGGCTTTCCTAGCTAGATTGACAATAAGGGGGTTTCTGAGCAGTTTACACAACAGAAGTGCTCGCCGAAAAATGCAATTCTTGCAGAAATCTCAAAGTTTTTGATACCAAATCACAACATGGCTTTTTCTATGGTGTTCCTCAAGGTCTTGGTGTCTTAATGTGGTATTTTGGAGGGATTATTGATCATTTTTTTTATCAATTCTTGAGTGGTAAAAAAGCACCAAATCTGTGTAACAAATGGTATCAACCCAAAAATTTCTGCAACAATTTATGAGACATAATAGAGCATGGGAATTTTACCATTTATTTTAAATAATTAATTAATGTTTATTTCTGATTGATGACTAGAACAACTTGACACACAGTGCTGCAGCAGCATCTCAAATTAATCTCCAGGTTCCCATCTTTCAGATGATGTACACCACTTCTATGTGACATCTACTGTTGTTCTATGGTGTTCCTCAAGGTCTTGGTGTCTTAATGTGGTATTTTGGAGGGATTATTGATCATTTTTTATCAATTCTCGAGTGAAAAAAAGGTTAAATTTAGCACCAAAACCCCAAATTTACTGCAACAACTTAAGAAACATAATAGAGCATGGGGATGATCATCATATACTTCTATCATAATGTTCTAAACCCTTATACAATTAATTTTAAATAATTAATTCATGTTTATTTCTGATTTATGACTAGAACAACTTGACACACAGTGCTGAGCAGCATCTCAAATTAATCTCCAGGTTCCCAGCTTTCAGATGATGTACACCACTTCTATGTGACATCTACTGTTGACCTGCTATCTCCCCCTAAAGACCCCCTGTACCTCCCTAAAAAAGACAAAAACAGGTCTATTGTGGGTCTCAGAGGGTTTTAAAAGCAGTGTAAATATTACTATGAGAGCATATTCTTAGCTCTGAGTGCCATTTAAACTCTGCTAAGTCACACAGTCGTAAATAAAACAAACACAAAGACATGAGCTAGTACAGGTGTACTGTGTCACCAGGTGTCTGTCTTACCTGTGGAACATATCTGTAGGTAGAGAAGGTGAGGAAACCAGCAGAAGCCTTCAGTCCAGTGTCAGTCCACTCACATTCACATACCGGACAACAGCTGGATAAAAACCAGGTAATGTGGAGGGGAACACGTTGCGACAGTCGTTACCAGTGTGTCTCCTCGGATGTGGTTTGTTTCCTGACAGCTGTGTGAGAATAACAACAAAAGACTGGAGCAGTTGACTGGTCGAGCTCAGCTAGCAGCAGCCGCCATGTTGGTCTGGGGAGCTGTCAGATCTCGTGCTGCGTTCAGGGCTCCTCGGAAAACACGGAGATTTTTGGGGGTTTTTGGGGAATCCATGTGGTCAGAGTGGTTAGACCAGACAGATGTTCTGCATTAGAAAGTGTTTTTTCACATATTGCTCAACATCACAATGAGGTATTTATTGTTAAATGTATATTTATGAATAAAAGATAACATAACACAAGAAAACATATCAAATTAATTAAAATAAATAATATTTCTCATATTATATATAAATATATATATGTATTTTTCTTTTAATAAATTTGATGTTTTCTTTAAAATATATATATTTATATATACAAATATATATATGTCATATTAAAAAATATATATATATATATATTTATTTTTTTCAAGAAACCAAACATCACATTTCCTATAATAATGTTTTTAAATATATGATCAATGACAAATCTGTAAAGGTCTTTATGTCTTTTTTTAATTTCTGCATGTAGTGATTGACAGGGTAACATGACACTGAGATTTGATAATGGTTAATATTTTGATCTCTCTTTCCTTTCAAAAATAGCCTCTATGGACCAGCCTCCACTAATATATATATATATAAAAAATATATATATATATAAATATATAAAAAATATATATACATATATAAATATATATGTATTTATATATATATATATATATATTAAGAGATATATAAAAAGATATATAAATAAATATATATGTATAAATAAATATATATTTATATATGTATATATATGTATTTTTTATATATTTTTTAAATATATATTATTTAATCAATGTTATATATATATATAACATTAATTAAATTAGGCATTCTATTCTATTCTATTCTAATATGACACTGAGATTTTGTAATGGTTTATTTTAGCTAATTACTTTTTTAAATACCCTCTTACCTCTCAGAAATAGAGGAGGAGCAACCTCCTCTGCCTCTATGGACCAGCCTCCACTATGACATACAGTATATAACATTAATTAAAGAATATTTTGCATATTTTATCATTTTTATGTCTTATAGTTCTTGTAGAAGTTGATTGCTTTGCTCTGGGGACATGGTAAAAATCGAGCACACATACCAAAAAAAGCTCAGTAGAGTAAACATGTTATTTTATATTTATATCTTTAATGTGCATTATTCTTTGTTTATGTTATAAAGAAGACCTTAATCTTTAATTTAAGACATGTGATATAAATATCTGACACATTTTAAAGAAAATATGAGGAAGTAATTCATGGGGACAGAAATGTTGCTGCATAACAATAATTACTTAATTTGTATGACACTGCAGACCAAAGTCCATCAAAGAGGCAACAGGAGGCCTTTCCCATCAACATCATTCACTACATCCAGATAAGGAAGTGCATAGGTCATTGTCACACTGCCAGAGTCACCTGACCTCACCCATTACACAGTTTAATGATTAAAATCAGCTTTTCTGAAGTAAAAACCCTATTTTAATATATAGAATAACACCTGTCCTAATCAGCTGTAATAAGTCTCTTTGTTCTTCCTGGCTGAACTCACAGACTGGAGTTTCTCTCTCAGACTGTCCTCCCAGTCTTTGCACCAGTTCTCGCTCCGCTCCAGGTTCTGGTAACGGGTGGCCAACTTGTCCAACGCCAGCACTGCCTCGGGTAGGTCAAAGGTCAGGCCGGCCCTCTGCACTGCTGCCTGAAACTTGGCTGGAGATGCTGTTGCAATGTAACACCTGCAAAAAGAGTTTCAGTAATTACTTGGAAAACTGGATAAGACCTCTGCTACAGTAAGTCCAGTAAAGAGCAATTTGGCCAACTTTGTAATTTTTTTTTGCTAGTTCTAGCATGCTAACACAGTAAATAAAGACAGTGAGTATGGTAAACATTGTGAGCATGGTGTGCCTACAGTAAGTACCATAGATATATATACATAGACGCCGCATTGACTCCTGGATCATACGTCAATGTGGGCGCCATATTGGACCAGGCAAAAGTGGCCTGTAACCCTATACAAGTGAACGGGGAGCTGCCGTTTTTCTGGATAAAAATTACTATAACGTCTACATTTCTCAACCGATTTCAATGCGTCGTTTTATATTCAAACGTTTATGATCTACGAGGAGTAACGTTAAGTTAACGTTTTTTCTTTTCCCAAAGATTTTGGTGAAAAACTGATAAATACGTTAACATCACTGCTTCCGGTTAATGGATCACCGGTCTCTCCTTCGATAGATGGTGGGATTCAATCAATTATTAGGTATTATTAGGTTATTAAAAACTATTACCATCATATCACATTTTCCTTTAAGCATTTTTCACATTATTTGTATAACTGTTCAAGTTAACGTTAAATCTTTACAAAACATTTGCCTCCTTAACATCAGATAAGAGCTAGCTAACGTTCGTTATTGTTAGCTAATCGATATAAGTTAATGTTAGCGTGTTTAAAACATGAAATGTACGATATGTATTAAAAACTATGTGTCTAATATTGCAAGCGATAGACGATTTTCACATGCATATATGTCTATGGTTAAGTACAGCCTCACAAAGCTGCTAGCATGGCTGTTGTTTGTAAACCAGCTCCTGTTGTGTGACTGGTCTGAAATATTTAATAATTAGTTGTGTTTTGGAGCTTTTCTAAAAGCTTGTTTCTTCTTCTGGTCCTTTTCTGTTGTTTAGATCATTCTTTCTTTCAGTTAATGTCCTCCTCGAGGCTAGACGACCTCAGACACCCTGCTAGTTCATGTCTTGCAGTGAAGTCAGAAATGTCTTGTGCGTATGTGGGTACATAGAATGAATACACTATGCTTGACCTGTTGAGCCCGGGGCTGTGAGGACAGTGGTAATGATGCCATACAGCCACAGCTGTGTGTGGACACAGGACATACTGGTTTTCCTCCCAGCATCTCCTCATGATCTCCAGGATCCCTTCATCGGTCACTGATCCAGTTGATAAAACTTGTGACAACTAGAAGTAAAACAGGGAACGATCACAAAGGTACCAGGGTGTTAGATGGGGGGTTGGTCTCACTAGACAAATAGGAGATAAGCATGCCTGAATACAGTATACAGATGTAGTTTATGATTGGTACTAGTTTGCGGTGGTTGTCCGGCAGAGAGTGTCTGTGAGATTGTTGAAACTCCTCCATCATGTTCTTCACTGAAGCACCATCTTTGCCCAGCAGCAGCCAGAACACTCGCTCCATGTTGTACGGGTCCTAGACGCCAGAAGTCAAGGAGTGACCAAACATGTCAATACAACTTTTATAGCTTTTACACACATGCTGGACATTTAAAATAATGCCTGACTGACTGAGTCGTAGCTGTGGCCTGTGTAGCTCTGTTACCTGGATGTCTATGGCAGAGGCCAAAGTTTGTGTGACATTAGCTGCCATGGAAAAGTCCCCAGTGGTTACCGTCCTGTGCACGATGTCATTAGAATTCACCATGGCCACCAGCTTCAAGGGCAATCCCATCTGCTTTACTATGTAGCCAGCTGAGACACACACAGACAGACACAGACAGACAGACAGACAGACAGACAGACAGACAGACAGACAGGGAGAGAGGGACAAACCCGTGTCATGAGAAGCACTGTATGATAATTTGGGTACTCACGAGTCTCCCCTTTACAGACATGCCCACTTTATTTCACTTGAAGTCAGAGGTCAAGGGACCCCTTTGAAAATGGCCATGCCAGTTTTTCCTCGCTAAAATTTAGCCCAACTTTGGAGCGTTATTTAGTCTCCTTCCCGACTTAGATTTTCTAGTTTCATATGATGTGATGATCTGTAGCTTCACTCTAGCCCTAAAACTAAACCTACTAGTAGTAATCAACCCACCTGCAATATTTCCCGCCCCTCCAGTTGGCACCACCACCTCCAGCACAGGCAGGTCTCCGTCAGCCTCGGCCTGCTCCATACCGCTGAGCTCCAGGTAAGCATAGATGAAGTGAGCCAGCTGGACCATGACTCTAGACCAGTTGACTGAGTTAAGGCTCATGAGACCGTGAGACTTGACCAGCTCCTGGTCGGCAAAGAGACGGCGCAGAGGCTGATCTATGTCATCTGAGCTGCCGTCTGCTGCAGAGTTAAAAAAAAACACACATCGTTTGATTTTGATTGTTTGATTGTGAAAGAACAGCCGTTAGTCCTTTTAGCCTCTTTAGGTTTACCTGCAAACACATGGATATTATCCTCCAGGCAGGTGATCATGTGTTTCTCTTGGACCGGAGTGATGCGTCCTCGGGGGTAAATCACCACCACATCAAACCCACCGAGACCTTTGGCGCTCTGGATGGCTGAGCCACCTGTGTCCCCTGATGTACCTGGAGAGGAAAACCACAAGCTGGCTGATTCAGATTCATTACATGTATCATCTATGCTACTATAGACTTGGTGCTTCTTGCTTTCTCTAGAGAGCATGAATGTGCTTGTTAATGATAATCACAGTGTTGCGTCAAAGCAAAGGATCTTTACCTTCACCTGACTGCTGATGAATATTATGCTTCCTTTTCCACTCGATTCGACTGTTATCAGGCCATTAAATAGGCATTATCAGTCGCTATAAGCACCATAGATGTGGGTCAGTAGCTACTAAGTTGTAAAAATTAAAGTGAAACTTAAAAGTAACACATTCTAAGATGTTGTAAAAATGAATGAAATGTCACGTTTTGAACACAAACGAAAAAGGCTTCTTTAGGTTTAGGCAACGAAACTACAACTTCTTTAGGTTTAGGCAACGAAACTACAACTTCTTTAGGTTTAAGCAACAAAACTACAACTTCTTTAGGTTTAGGCAATAAAACTACAACTTCTTTAGGTTTAAGCAATAAAACTACAACTTCTTTAGGTTTAAGCAATAAAACTACAACTTCATTAGGTTTAGGCAATAAAACTACAACTTCTTTAGGTTTAAGCAACAAAACGACAACTTCTTTAGGTTTATGCAATAAAACTACAACTTCATTAGGTTTAGGCAATAAAACTACAACTTCTTTAGGTTTAAGCAACAAAACTACAACTTCTTTAGGTTTATGCAATAAAACTACAACTTCATTAGGTTTAGGCAATAAGACTACAACTTCTTTAGGTTTAGGCAACAAAACTACAGCTTCTTTCACCATAGAGTTGGTCTCATTTACCGATTTTTCTGTTCCTTTTTCAGACAACTGAACAAGTATGAATTACTGTAGTTATATAGCCTAGTCACCAAAAAATATTTTAACCAGGGGTTATCACCAAGCTGCAGTGATAAAATCCTCATTATATGACCATGACGTCGTCTTACAATTTCAACACAAATACAGGTTAATGGCAGCTTTGCTGTGTGATTGGCTTTACTGCCATTTAAAATGATGATCACAGATAAAGTAAGAGGGGACTAAAGGTTACTAGCAAACAGGCCCCGGTCAGCTTACGTAAAAAAAAACTAGATCCTTAGTGTTATAACATGACATTATTGGTGTTAGGTCTTACCAACAATAACAGTAGCTCTGCGATTCTGTTTTCGCAGGAAGTAGTCGAGGAAGCGCACAGTGCAGGTCATGGCCAGGTCCTTAAAGGCTAAGGTGTCTCCATGGAAGAGCTCCAGGACTGACAGACCGTCCTTCAGCCGGGCGATTGTCACCACCTCGGGCACTGAGAAACCAGACAGGGCTTCACCCACTAGGACTGGGAACAGGGGAAAAGGACAAAAGAGAAGAAATTCTTGGTGTTATCAGCTCAGCAACAAGTTATGATAACAGTGAATATTTCCCCCGCTCACCCTCCAGGTCCTCTCTGGGGATCAGCTGAGTGGGGATGAACAGTGAGGCGACCTCTACCACCAGTTTGGTGTAGGTCAGCCCCCTCCAGGCCCTCAAGGTGTCTGGGCTCAGCACAGGGACGCTCTCGGGCATGAACATCCCCCCGTCTGGAGCGTAACCTGACAACAGCACATCCCGGAAGTCCCATCCACGGACCCCACCACGAGTACTGCAGTACTGCATCGGACAAACCTGAGAATGGAGACCTGGATCTTATATACACACCTGTGTTATGAGATCAGTGACATGCTACTGACGTTTGGTGTACTTTCCCTCAGCCTGCATCATCTACTACTACCTGTAACAGTTTGGGTCCATGTGTGATAGCTCGGAGAGCGTAGCAGAAGACGACAGTCAAAAACTCCCAGCCACAATGTTCGTCGTTTATTGCTAACTTCACTAACTAACACATTAACCTTAACCAAACCCAGTTGTACAGCTGTTATTTTATCATACACTGTAAATTATTACCAGGATTTCACAAGATGCAACTGTAATAATACACAATAAATTACATTATAATTACATCACAGGCCTTTAACTGTGATATTCACGATATAATATTCAGAATTTTATTGTGAAATTAATGCGAGGCATGGCTATTACAGCCGGGATTACTGCAAGCTACTGTGAATTCATCAGAAGAGAGGTTTCTCTACATGCTAAATAAATGTGTAAAATTGATCATATTTTTGTGTTTATTTGAATTTAACCTATTTTTCAATGTTTGAAGTTATTGACGGGTTAACAAATAAAACAGTTTTTCAGTATTTTATAATGGTTTTTAAGTGTACATTTACAGCACAGTACTGGCCAGTAATTTACAGTCAAATATTTTACAGTTTACAATGTAATTCTACAGCAGCATACTGCTAAATCACAGTAATCTAAACATTTATTGTGAAGTTACAGTTAAATACAGTAATTCTACAGCAGAATACTGCTAAATTGCATTAATCTGTTAGACCTTTACTGTGAAGTTAAAGTTAAATATAGTAGTTCTAAAGCAGCATACTGCTAAATCACAGTAATCTAAACATTTACTGTGAAGTTAAAGTTAAATATAGTAGTTCTACAGCAGCATACTGCTAAATCACAGTAATATACTGGCATAACTACTGTTATACAGTACACAGTATACAGCTGTCATTTCACAATACCTTTGTATTGTAAGTACAATCGTGTGAAATACTTATTGCTGGGAAGCTCCATTAAGAAAAAAGTAAGTTAAGGAGCAAAAATTAATAAAATAAAAAATAAGTACTATATAGTTAGAATAAGTAATATAATATATAATATAATATGTAATACATAGGAGTAATATAATAAGGAAGTACTTGGTATATATATATATATATATATATATATATATATATGGGAGCAGTAGAGGTTGCATACTTTACAAATATTGCACAGGCCTTTTTTATATATATATATATTGCACATATTGCATTGATTTACTGTGAATGCACGGTGAAATAATGTATTATTATTATATATTATATATACCTGTCTCGGTTCATACCTGGATCTTGCAGCAGGTGTGGATTAATGCTTTTTGCAGAGGCTGTTTACCTCACGAAGCTGTGGTGATTTATGGGCCCAAACTTCTCACAACAAAGAGAAGTTCTTCTTTCTTGGCTCAGATTGTCTTCATGTTGTTCTAAACTTCGCTGGTAGTGATTTGAATTAATTTATTCACAGCGCTGCTGGCTGCTAAACCAGATAGACTTCCTGTTTATGTCCAAAGCCTAAGGAAGGAGGGAAGGGTCAGAAGATACCCGGTCAGCTGATACAGGGGGACGAAAAACACGGAGTGGATCACATCACATTAGATAATAGGAATATGTGATATAATAAGATTATATCTGTTAACCCTGAGACCCACAATAGACCCGTTTTTGTCTTTTTTTAGGGGGGTATAGGGGCTCTTTAGGGGGAGATAGCAGGTCAACAGTAGATGTCACATAGAAGTGGTGTACATCATCTGAAAGCTGGGAACCTGAAGATTAATTTGAGATGCAGCTCAGCACTGTGTGTCAAGTTGTTCTAGTCATAAATCAGAAATAAACATGAATTAATTAATTAAAATGAATTGTATAAGGGTTTAGAACATTATGATTGATGTATATGATGGTCATCTCCATGCTCTTTTATGTCTCATAAGTTGTTGCAGCAATTTTTGGGTTGATACCATTTGTTACACAGATTTGGTGCTATATTTAAAAAAATAAATTGTTACCACTTGAGAATTGATAAAAATGATCAATAATCCCTCCAAAATACCACATTAAGACACCAAGACCTTGAGGAACACCATAGAAAAAGCCATGCTGTGATTTGGTATCAAAAACTTTCGACATTTTGAGATTTCTGCAAGGATTGCATTTTTCGGCAATTGGATGGTAGAGTTTCATGAGGCTGTGATTATCCTAGAGGTCACCACAGGTCATTTTATACAGTGAGGTCAAATTTAGTTAGTTTCATTAGATATCTATGGCTTCAATCTAGCTCTAAACTGAACCTGCTACAGCCTCTGAAAGACGGCTAAGTCAGTCGCGGGTCAGAAGGTTAAATAAAGGTAAATTATTACCTCATCAGACAGTAATGACCCCGTAGGTAATTACAATTCAAAACAATTAATTAATATTCAACACTGTAAAACTGTCACCTAACTATGAGCTCATGACTCATGATAACTATCATAGCTGCTAAGTCAGCACAGACAGTTTGTACTACTCATCTATTATACTACACAGAGCATGCAGTACTTACCGCTCTGAAGTCAAATGGATTTAAACAGAACTCTTTCCTCTCCAATTACCACTCACTGCCAGTCTGAGCTATCTTCTACACCAGAAGGGATAGATATACTGACTGAGTGTTGACTGTCCCAATGGAGATAAAACTTGAACTTGAACTTTGGAATAACCTAGGAAAAACATATTTATTACTTAAGATATTGTATCCATGATTTTGTCCCTCATCCATGAGTGCATTATTTTCTCATTTCATAGAAAATGCACACGATGCTGCTTTATGTTTTTCTTTATGGATAGTCAAAAGATATCATTTTAGTTCCCATTATTGTATGTCGGCACTTTTATAAACGTATTGCTTGAATTTAACTGTTCTCCTCTTTCTCTTTTTGACAAAGAGAAAAACACACCCACCTGCTATGCATGTTTCTTTACGTAAAATATTCTATTTTACAAAAAGAAACAATAAATATAAAAAATAAATAAATAACTCAATAAAAATAAATGTCAATAAACGTAGAAAAAATAAAAAATAAATGTAGCCATTCATTAATTGATAAAATGTGACATCGATATTTCTATTTAATTTGCTCCTTTATTTATTTATTTTTGTATTAATTTCACTATTTATTTATTTATCTACACTTTTATTTATTTATGTATTTATTTTTTCAGGTTTCGTCCTCCATACAAAGCATTTCATTAACTTTGTACTGTGCATATTGTGTAGCCTATGTGACAAATAAACAGGATTTGATTTGTGATTGATTCGTCATTAGTTTTCATTAATGTTTGCTGTGAAAAGTTCCAAGAATAAGACATCTAAGGTCATAAAAAAAGATTAAAAACATGCACGACAATCCCTTTAGATACATTTATACATGATTTAATTCAAACTATCCTGGAACAGTATATTTCATGAGGCATTTTTTCCAAATATCAATTCAAACCACTGAGACAGGAGGAGTTCCTCTCAGGTTGTTGCTGGTCAGTAACAATTGGTTTTAATTACACCACATAACAAAGAAAGATGTTTCATTTATACCATCATTCATTTTAATGCACGTCTGCAAACATGTAAAAACATATATATATACAAGTCTTTAACACTGGAGACATTACAAAAATGTGCTTACAAAATTGGAACCATGCAAATAACTGACATAAGAAAGAATATCGTGAACATCACTCCCCTGACACACGCACACACGCATACACACGCACGCACACACACACACACACAGCCATCAGGATAGAAATAAATACACATTAAAAAGAGGAACATGTGTATGCCATCGATTAGTAACATTCCCTCAAAAAAAATATTCACCCAACATTTTTGCACGTGATAAAAAATACTTTCAAATGCAAAATGTCTTTTTGTTTTGGTCTTAGGATGTTTGCTCTTTCCTGCTCTTTCAAACTGAACACACTATTCTGGACATTTCTAAGTGGTTGGATATACCGGTAGATATCCAGCTAAAGTTCACTTGATAAGGTCGAGGTTTAGGATTGATTCTTTTTGGTGCCTTCAAATGAGACTCGTGAGCTCGTGTTTACAACATGGGAAGTCGTGTACACGATATGCTTGGCGTTCAAGTGGTTAGGTCGTGAGAACACCGCTGCTAAGCAACGGCAATGTTAACGTTACTGTCAGCGTCTAGAAGCCACAGAGGCTAACAATTTAGCAAGCTAGCAAGTGGGTAACATAATGCAGTAAATGCAAAGACATAATGACAGAGGAAAAAGATGAGGCAGTTGGGAATATCAATATTTTCTTCAGACACATTATAAAATAACAAATAAAAACAACATTTGTACCGAAAAATTAACTTCCATGGCCTCCGCTATTTCTAACAACGTCAACAAACACGTCACATGTCGTGAACTCGGATCTTTCAGAAACTTTCCACTTACGAGGTCATGAATACCATAAGAGGGGGACGTTCATATGGACTCTTCTCGTAAACACGGTAAACACGACCACATTTGAAGGCACCATTTTTCCTTCGGCGATGTCAAGTAAGAGGAAACGGTGCATGGAGCAGGTCTTGTTTGTGATGGTATGAGGTTTTAGCCGCCTATTTTTAATAATCGTATTTGAATCTGCCCTCCTCTCTTTCGGACGACATGTCTGTCTCACGGTGGTTTAAAATGGATCATTCAAGAAGTAATATTTTTTTTAACAGATTTTATAGATTTATCAGGATTTGGTCCTACAACGGTGGATCACTTCTACCCGGGGTAGATCGCCATGGCAACTTATGCTGAACACCTAACCTGCTCCGGAGCAGGTTATGTTCCAGATAAGAGACGTATAAAAGCACCGCCTACTGACCAATCAGAGCTCGGTGCGCAGATCATATGATAATATTACACCAATACGAAGAAGTTTAAGTCAAAATCCAGGCTAAAAGCAACACAGTTTAAACTGACAAATGCAGGGAGGACAGCTGGCTGTATGCTGCGGGTGCTTACCGCTTTGAATTATGTTTGTATATTTATATTTTTACTCGCTCCCAAGTCCGTTTCACACCGCCGGAGTCGGGGATGCAGATTGAGAAACCCCGATAACGAGAAGATACCCCGGGTATGCTGAACTCGCTTCGTAGTACAGGCCTCTGGAGCCACAGTGGATCTCCATGCCTTTTATCCAAAAATAAGCTTGACACAACTTAGAAGAATATCCTTTTCAGTTGTTATGGAAGAGCACTTCTGACACAAATAAATGTGTCCTTTGAGCAGCTTATTAACACATTTTAGAAACACTGTATTGTTCCATACTGTTTGTTAAAAGTTAACAGAGCTTACACACACACACACACAACCCACACACAGTATTAAAGAGTACATTACAATAGTGTGTTTGGATTAGATAGGTCAAGTAAGATTCGATTCCATCTTCAGTTGCAGACAGTTTTTAATGCTCCATTCAATTTCTAAGGAGTGCCAATAAAAAGATGAATAAAAATGACAGAAATACTTCCATTGCCTTGGAAAAGGTGTCTCGTTACCATTTGGAGCATGTTTACGAAGGCTCATATTTGAAAATCCTGCACTTTGTACAAGATGACACTGACCTGTTCAGGAAGAATTTGTTTCATCCATTCATATTCATATTAACATGGTAAAGCATTTCATCACCGATCCACAGAGAGTGCCTTCATATGAGTGTGCATGAAGTGATTCAATAAGCCAAATTATCATCAACATATTTTGAGCTTTTAAATAGTTTTCATCTGTTTCCCCACAAATTAACCTTATTAACATGTCACAAGCTTGTGGCAGGATATTACCGCAGAGGCAGATTTTAGATTTGCAGATACACATTTACATTCAAATTATTATCAAGCCATGATCCGTCCATATGATCATATAGTATGTGCACAACACAAACCCTAAAAGAGATGAGAATCAAGTGTTCACACTGAACATTATCAGACTGAACCAAAGGTTAACCTGCACCATTAACCCTGGAGGAGCTTAGCTATTAACTTAACAAGGCTTTTATTTCCTTAAAAACGGCGGTAGTTTAGAGCAATTGCAATGTTGTTCAGCTTGCCGTCACTCCACTGTTAAGCTTTGGCTACAGAAGCTACCAGATAAAGA